>NW_025920189.1:152737-381591 GCF_902686445.1 Sciurus carolinensis | reverse complement strand
GCTTCACATTCGCAGACGATATCTTAGGCTGCCTCTCCTCAGAGAATCTGCCCGCCCCAGTCCTGGAAACTTTGCTCCACTCCTAAGCGTGTTTCTGTGCAGCTCTCCACCAAGAAGCCGCCTAGGTCCTGGGACTCTGCTCTGCACCTAATTGCCTGGCTATGCGGTCCCTCCTCTTAGCACACCCTGGAGCCTGTACAATAGCTCCGAGTCCCAAGAGACCCGCCCACACGCCTCTTCATTCCGGACAGCCACCCTGTTCTTTCGATGCAGTCACTAGGAGTCCAAGCAAATCATTTCGCATCTCCTCCTCCCGCCAGCCGCCTGTAGCCCTAGGCAGTCACTTGGAGTCCAACTGACCCGCCCTGTTCCTCCCCCTCCTCAGTGTAGCCCCCTGGGTGTTCTGGAGCGGTAGCTCAGAGACCAAGCAACCCACTGCACTCCTCCTCCAGGCTGGCCACCGGTGTTCAGGAGTGGTCGCTTTGAGTCTAAACAACTCACCACTCGCCTCTTCCTCTGGCAACTGCCTGTAGCTCTGACGCAGTCACCTCCTAGACCAAGGACCGCCATGTTCCCTCTCCCCGGGCAGCCTCTGGTGTTCAGAAGTGGTCTCTCTGAGTTCAAACGCTCGCCATGCAGCTCCTCCTCAGGCAGCTGCCCGGAGCCCCAGTAGTTGCTCCAAGTCCAAGCGCTGTGCTGAGCAGCCACCTCTATGATGATCCCATTTGTCCGAGTTCACTGCTACCGTGGGGAAGGGGCATCTCGCCAGGCAACCTCTACCTCACAAAGTTCCCTGCGTTCCGGGACTTCCGCCTCATCCGGGACGCCTCCCCAATGGGAGAGACTCACCTGGCGGCTTTGAGCTTGGTCCCAAGTCTCTCACTATCTCTCTTGGAATCCTGCATCCTGGAGCAACATGAAATGCAGCCGCCTCTATTCCGCCATCTTGAAAACCACATGTTTAAATATTTTTAAAAGTCAATGTGCTTTCTATAATGATACCTAGGGCACTTTGTATCGTGAAAACATAATGCTATTCCTGAGACCTTAATTCTTGTGATTGTCCTGGTAAAAGAAACTCATTAATCATGAAGTTAAGCAGAACTTAGAAATTGGAGGGATTGGTCTTTCCTGGTGAAACAGCAGCTTCACACTCTCCCTCCAGCTGGCTAAGGCATTAAGTTTCCTTCAAGATACAGCCATGGTTTTCACATGCTCTGTAAACTGACCACTAAGTTCACTTTGAAATGAAAAAACCACAGAAGCCAGAGCATGTGAGAGGGAGCCTCCTGGAGTTCTTGATAGTTTCCTCTGGTCTTATACCAATGCATTATTATGAATAATTTGAAGTTTTTGAGAAACCATAGTAGGGAATGCACTGACTACTGACCCAGAGCAGTAATAATTTTCTGAAAGCTACCTTTTTGAATGTCTGCACTGAACAACAAAATTTAAAAGAATGAATTAAATTCATTTCCAATCTCTGGAATCATGGCAGGCTTCTTTACAGATTTATCTAAATCTAATTATTCAAGCATATTACCTAAAAGTTTTTTTTTTTTTTGTAGTCATGTGATATTAAATAACAACAGATGGGGAAAAAGCTAAAGTATGGCTATAATTTGTTACCCACCAAACAAGTTTCTTCATTGTTCATATTTCTGCTCAAACTCCTTTCAAATACAGTAATCTTAAAGTCTGACTTCTGGTTGTTATCCTAACTCATAAATACTTGTGAAAGACTGAAATATTTATAATGCATAAAATATGTATTCAGAGATACTATCCCCATTCAGTGTTCTTGAAACAATTTTAAAAATTCCTATTCACATTTTTAACCCTCATCTTTTACTAAGTACTTATCTTCACCAAGAGAGCATTGCATAATAATTTTTTTTTAAATGAAGAAGAAAGACTGACGGCAGACTGCCAGTGTCGCAACAGCTGCCTGCTGTTTGCCTGAATTCCACTGTCACAGTACATGCAGGTTTTGGTACCTGGTAACTGACGCCATTTGAGACACAGACAGGACCCTGGGCAGACTGACCAAACCCTTTCTCCAGGACTCTTCAGACTGACCCGACACTCCCTGCCTCTGAGACCTCAGATAGACTGACTGCTCTCTTGCCTCCAGGACCCCCAAACTGCACCCCACTCCAGGATCCCTCAACCACAATGACCAACACCCTGCATCCAGGACCCCTGCCTGAACAACAGCACTTCATTTCCAGGAACCTGGGCCAACTAAGTCCACACCCCGAGTTGCAGCTCCCCATTAACCAACATATTTGAAAGTCAGAGTGGCCATCTTGGATTATCTTAGAAGCAGTAACTCCCATTTTAGGTGTGGCAAATCTGATCCTGAGATGCCTGCTGGAGACTGGAGGCTCAATGTCAGATTCCTCTCGTGCTTCAGGCTCCTAAAGACTGGGAGGTTAAAATGGCATATGACTGTTATGGTGTAGATTTGTTTTCTTTTTTATTTCTACTTTTTCAAGAAATTTAAGTTTTTATTTCTTTACTTTTATCACTCTATTTTCCTTTACCTATTTCTTCAGAGTCTCTTCCATTGCTCACGCTAACAACCAACTTCGTTTGATTTCACTTTTACACTTCCTACTCTTTAGAACTTCTATATATTCTTTTCTTATTCCATTAACAGCTACATCTTACACCCCTCCCCATCCTTTTTGTCCTCCATTAGAAATGGCAAACCTTATTGCAAATCTATTTGTTACACTGTAGATAATAATTGAAATCATTCTGTTTATTATGACAATATTGTTAATGTCTTCATAGGGGCTATGTGATTTAGGGTTGCATATTGTCTGTACTGGGCACTGCTAATATTGATCTCCCCCTTAAGGAAAAGTTTTTGGAAACCTATATGGTCACTATAAGCCTACACGGGGGGAAACTGCAATACCCAGATCTGCACTGCTATAGGGGAATATACATGAACAACATGAAAAACAAGGAAAGAAAATGATCCAAACAAACCTAGATTCTACAATAAATAATCCAGTGACAGCATGATAGAAGAAAAAGAGTTCAGAATATACATAATTAAAATGATTCATGAAAAAATGGATGAGATAAAAGAACAAATGCAGGCAATGAATAATCACTCCAATAAGCAGTTGAAGAGCAACTGCAGAAAGCTAAAGATCATTTCAACAAAGAGATAGTGATTCTAAAAGAAAAAAAAAAAAACAGACAGAAATCCTTGAAATGAAGAAAACAATAAACCAAATAAAGAACTCAATGGAAAGCATTCCCAACACACTAGACCACTAGGAAGACAGAACTTCAGGCAATGAAGACAAAATATTTAATCTTGAAGCTAAAGTTGCACAGAGAAGATGATAAGAAATCATCATGAACAGAACCTCTAAGAACTATGGGACATCATGAATTATTGGAATTATCAGAATTGAGGAAGACACAGAGATACAAACCAAGAAATGAACAATCTATTCAATGAAATAATATCAGGTAATTTCCCAAACCTGCAGAATTAAATGGAAAATCAAATACAAGAGGTTTATAGAACACCAAATGCACAAAATCAAAACAGATTCACACCAAGGAACATTATAAAGAAAATGCCTAATATACAAATAAAGATAGAATTTTGAAGGTTGCAAGAGAAAAGCATCAGTTTACATCAGCAGATTTCTCAGTCCAGACTCTAAAATCTAGAAGAGCCTGGAAAAATATATTTCAAGCTCTGAAAAAACATGGTTGCCAGCCATGAACACTATACACATCAAAACTAACCTTTAGACTTAAAGATGATATAAAATCTTTCCATGAGAAACAGAAGCTAAAAGAATTTACAAATAGAAATTCTGAACTACAGAATATTCTCAACAAAATATTTCATGAGGAGGAAATGAAAAATAACAATGTAGGTCAGCAAAAGGAGAAACTACCTTAAAGGAAAAACCAAACAAAGGAGAAATCAAGTCAAGTTAAAAACCACAAATAAGCCCAAATGACTGGGAATACAAACGATATCTCAAAAACAACCTTGAACATTAATGGCCTAAACTCATCAATCAAAGGACATAGACTGGCAGATTGGATTACAAAGAAAGACCCAACGATATGCTTCCTTTAAGAAACTCATCTCATAGAAAAGGACATCCACAGACTAAAGGTGAAAGGATGGGAAAAAACTTACCACAAACATGGACACAGTAAAAAAGCTGCGGTTTCCATTCTTATTTCATATAAAGTGGATTTCAAGTCAAAGTTAGAGGTATGAAGAAGGACACTTCTTACTGTTTAAGGGAACCATAAATCAGGAAGACATAACAATTATAAATAATTTATGCCCCAAACAACAGTGCATACATGTACATCATACAAATTCTCCTCAATTCCAGGAATCAAATAGACCACAACACAATAATTCTGGATGACTTTAACACACCAGTGTCACCACTGGATAGATCTTCCAAACAAAAACAAAGAAACCATAGAACTCAATAACATAATCAATAACTTAGACTTAACAGACATATATAGAATATTTTATCCATCAATGAGTGAATACACTTTCTTCTCAGCAGCACATGGAAACTTCTTGAAAATAGGTCATATGTTATACCACAAAGTAGCCCATAGTAAATTCAAAAAATAGAGACACTACCTGGGTTCTGTCAGATCATAATGGAATGAAATTAGAAATCAGTGACAAAATAAAAAACAGAAATTGCTCCAATACCTGGAGACTAAATTATATATTATTGAATAAAGCATGGATAACAGAAAACATCAGGGAGGAGATAAAAAAAATTTCTTAAAGGTAAATGAGAATGGTGATACAACATATCAAAATCTCTGGGACACTATGAAAGCAGTTCTAAGAGGAAAATTCATTGCATGGAGCACATTCAAGAAAAGAATAAAAAGTCAACAACTAAATGACCTAACATTACAGCTCAAAACCCTAGGAAAAGAACAACAGAACAACACCAAAAGTAGTAGAAGTCTATAAATAATTAAAATCAGAAATGAAATCAATGAAATTGAAACAAAAGAAACAATTCAAAAAATTTGTGAAACAAAAAGTTGGCTCTTTGAAAAAGAAAACAAAGTAGACAAACCCTTAGACAACACTAACAAAGAGAAGAAGAGCAAAAACTCAAATTACTAAAATTCATGATGAAAAAGGAAATATCACAACAGACACTACTGAAATACATAACATAATGAGAAGCTACTTTGAAAATCTATACTCCAACAAAATAGAAAATATCAAAGACATTGACAAATTTCTAGAGACATATGATCCTCCTAAACTGAACCACGAGGACATACACAATTTTAAAAGGTCAATATCAAGTAATGAAATAGAAGATGCCATCAAAAGCCTACAAACCAAGAAAAGCCCAGGACCAGACAGATTCTCAGCCGAGTTCTACAAGACCTTCAAAGAAAAACTTATTCCAATACTTCTCAAACTGTTCCAGGAAATAGAAAAGGAGGGAACCCTACCAAACTCATTCTATGAAGCTAATATTACCCTCATACCCAAGCCAGACAAAGACACATCAAGGAAAGAAAATTTTAGACTAATATCTTTGATGAATATAGACAGAAAAATCCTTAACAAAATCCTGGGAAACCACATCAAAAATATATTAAGATGATAGTGCACCACAATAAAGTGGGGTTCATTGCTAGAAAGCAAGGTTGGTTCAACATCTGGAAATCAAAAATGTAATTCATCACACCAATAGACAAGTATAATAATCATATGCTTATTTCAATTGATGCAGAGAAAGCATTCAACAACTTATAACACCCCTTCATGCTCAAAGCACTAGAAAAAATAAGGATATAGGAATATAGCTCAATATTCTAAAGGCTAGATATGCTAAGCCCAAGGTCAACTTCATTCTTAATGGAGAAAAACTGAAAGCATTCCCTTTTAAAATGTAAAAAGACAAGGATGCCCTCTTTCACCACTTCTATTCAATATCATCTCTGAAATACTAGCCAGATAATTATATAGAATGAAGAAATTAAAGGGTTACGAATACAAAAATTGGAACTCAAGCTGTCACTGTTTGCTGATGACATGTTTCTATATTTAGGGGATCAAAAAAACTCCACTATAAAACTTCCAGACCTCATAAATAAATTCAGCAAAATAGCAGGGTATAAAATCAACATACATAAATCTGAATCATTTTTATACATAAGCAATGAAATATCTGAAAGAGAAATGAGGAAAACAACTCCATTCAAAATAGCCTCAAAAAAAGTAAAATACTTTGGAATCAATCAAACCAAAGAGGTGAAAGATCTCTACAATGAAAACTACAAAACATTAATGAAAGAAATTGAAGAAGACCTTAGAAGATGGAAAGATCTCCCATGTTCTTGGACAGGCAGAATTAATATTATCAAAATGGCCATACTTCCAAAGGTGCTTTACAGATTTAACACAATTCCAATTAAAATCCCTATGACACTTCTCATAGAAACAGAAAAAGAAATCATGAAATTCATCTGGAAGAACAAAAGACCCAGAATAGCCAAAGCAATCCTGGGCAGGAAGAGTGATTCAGGAGGTATCACAATACCAGACCTTTAACTCTACTATAGAGAAATTGTATCAAAAATGGCATGGTATTGGCAACAAAATAGACAGGTAGACCAATAGCACAGGATAGAAGACACAGAGACATACCCACATAAGTACAGTTATCTCATACTAGACAAAGGTGCCAAAAACTTACAATGGAGAAGAGATCGCCTCTTCAACAAATGGTGCTGGCAAAACTGGAAATCCATAAAATGAAATTAAATCTCTATCTCTCACCCTGTACAAAACCCAACTCAAGATGGATCAAGGATCTAGAAATTTGGCCTAAGACCCTTCACCAAATAGAAGAAAAAGTAGGCTTAAATCTTCATTATGTTGGCTTAGCACCAGACTTCCTTAACAAGACCCCTATAGCGCAAGAAATAAAAGCAAGAATCAATAAATGGGATATATTCAAACTAAAAAGTTTTTTCTCAGCACAAGAAACAATCAATAATGTGAAAAGAGAGCCTACAGAGTGTAAAAAAACTTTTCCACACACACTTCAGACAGAGCACTAATCTCCAAAGTTTATAAAGAACTTAAAAAACTTTACACCCAAAATACAATGAACCCAATCAATAAATGGACTAAGGAAATGGGCAGGCATTTAACAGAAAAAGATATACAGGTGATCCTCAAATATATGAAAAAGTGCTCATCATCCCTAGTAATTAGAGTAATGCAAATTAAAACCACCCTAAGATTTCATCTAACTCTAAGTAGAATGGTTATTATCAAGAACACAAGCACTAATAAGTGTTGGCATGGATGTCGGGGAAAAAGCACACTCATACATTGCTGGTGGAGTTGTAATTTGGTAACCACTCTGGAAAGCAGTATGAAGATTCCTCAGAAAACTTGGAATGGACCCACCATTTGACCCAACTATCCCACTCCTTGGTTTTACACAAAGGACTTAAAATTAGCATACTACAGTGTGGCAGCCACATCAATGTTCATAGCAGGTCAATTCACAATAGCTAGATTATGGAACCTACCTAGATACCCTTCAACTGATGAATGGATAAAGAAACTGTGGTATATATACACAATGGACTATTACTCAGCTATAATGAATAGAATTATGGCATTTGGTGGTAAATGGATGAAGTTGGAAAATATTATGCTAAGTGAAATAGGCCAAGGCTAAAAAAACAAAGGCTGAATGTTTTCTCTGATAAATGCATGACAATATATAATGAGGGGGACAGGGGAAAGAGAAGAATGAATAAACTTTAGACAGTGTAGAGGAAAATGGGGTGGGAGGTTGTAGGGGACAGAAAGATAGTAGAATGAAACAGACAATATTACCCTATGTATATGTATGATTACATGAATGGTATGAATCTACATTGTGTACAACCACAGAAATATAAAGTTGTATCCCATTTGTGTACAATGACTCAAAATGCAGTCTGTAAAAATAAAAAAAATAAAAAATAAATAAAATGCAAAAAGGGCAGAGAAAAATAAATAAATAAAATGAAGAAGAAGAGGAGGAGAGACAGGAGAGTAGACTTCTAAAATTTTGGAAACAGATTGAAAAAGAACAAGAAAAGTCAAGAAATTGCACTCAATATTTTAGATATCAATGTGAGGAAAGTTTTCTATTAGGAAGTGTATGAAAATAAATTTTTAAGCAAAAATATAAAAAGTACATAAAATACATGTAAATTAAAGATGCTAATACACTTATGATACATTTTTTCAATTAAGTTTTTGCTGTGATACATCATGACCTCGGTTAATATTTGAAGATAATGATTGAAAATGCCCTCTGAAGAGGGCATCCTAAATAAGTAAGTGATGTACATTTTTATTCATTCTGTTATCAATTGAAGTAAATAATGGTATTTCTGACAGGAAAACAGTCACCTTTCCTTTAGTTGTACTTCCAGTTGTCCCTCTGTATTCATGCGAGAGTGGTTCCAAACCCCACCTCCCACACACATACACCAACATCTGCTGGATTTCAACTCCCTTATATACAGTAGTATTATATGTTTATATGACTTACTGTATATCCTCCTGTATACTTTCAATCATTTTTACATTACTTATAAAAATCCCACGAAATATATTGTTTAATATTGTTTAGGAACTGTGTCAAGAGAAAAAAGTGTGTACATGTTCAATAAATATTCCATTTTGTTCCAGAAGTCTTCAAATTCATCATTGATTGAATCTGTAGCTATGTAACCCACAGGCATCCAGGACTGACTGTACCTCAAACATCATATAGCATTCTAATTATGAGATTAAATGTTATAACATTCTTCATAAATATAAAATTTAAATAACATCAAGTTACTACATCACATTTCTTACTTTATTATCCCAAATCATTCATTTATTATCCCACAACAATTCAATCAATTGAGCAAATGACAATTAAAACTGTTATTAGTACATGGCTAACTCTGTGTTTCATGCTTTGGATACAATGCCACATATTCAATTGATGATAATGTCCAACACTCAAAGTTAACTGTCCTTCACAGGACCCTGGGTTTGATCCCCAGCACACACAAAAAAACAAAAAACTATCCTTTAGTGAAATGTTACCCTAATGTGGGAGGCAGATATTAATTACTAATAACACAACTGTCAAATTACACTTATAACATGAGTCAATGAAAAATACTGTGTCAATTACAGCATAGATTAAACAAGGTCAGAAAGGTCAAAAAATTTTCTGAAATAATATGAAGTTAAATGAAGACTTCATAGATGAAGAAGATCTACTTTGGAAAAGAGGAGCAGGAAGACATTCTACTGAGAGGGAAAAACAAAATAAAGGTCTCTTGAGAGGATGGATGAGAGTAGGTGTCAGGGATTAAAGTCAGTGTAACTGCAAACAAGAGCTGCAGGAAATGTGTGGAGTCAAGAAGAATAGAGAGTACAGTAGGCAGGGGCCCAGTAAGGATTCAGTGCTTGAGTCTTTGAAGCAGAGGGATCATATGATGAGATTGAGATTAGAAAAAAAAATGACATAAATGGTTCCATTTAAGCAGGGAGAACAAACCAGAGAGGAGGTCAGTGTCCCAACTCAGCAACAGGAAGCTGTTACAAAGCTGTGGGAAAGGTGCTGATGGTTCTGGAAGAGATAAAGAAAATACTGGCTTTTTGAGGGTTTCAGAAAGGGAAAGTTTTAAAAACATGATTATTTGAATATAGGATGTGAGAGGGAAAGAAATATAAAAACTAACTTTTAAGCTTTCAACTGTTTGGATTGTTGAATATGATATTCAGTAAGGGGGTGTTGAAATGATCATAATAATTTGGGGAAACAGAGAAAAAATCCTCCAATTTTTTTTTAACATTTTAGGATGTTTATTATTTACTAAGAGTAATATGCACAAATTAGCAATAACTTTTTACTGTCACAATTAATTCATAGCAACATACACTAGCTCTAATCTGCCACAGATAACAGCATGACTAAGTCTCTTCAACAGATGTTTTTATTACCAAACTTATATTCTGTCTTTTATAATTGTTTTTTTGGTACAGACTGAGTATGATTTATTAAAAATGATTAGGACCAGGTTGGGCACCGTGGTGCACACCTGTAACCCCAGTGGCCCAGGAGGCTGACGCAGGAAGATCGCAAGTTCAAAGCTAGCTCCAGCAACTTAGTGAGGTCCTTAAGCAACTTAGCAAGACCCTGTCTCAAAATAAAAATCAAAAAGGGCTGGGAATGTGCCTCAGTGGTTAAATGCTTCTGATTCAGTTCCCAGTACAAAAAAAAATGCTTGTGACCAGAAGGACATTGAATTTTCTCAGATTAAGGAATCTGCATAGATTACCAATTGAATATCCCTAACCCAAAAGTCTGAAATCCAAAGTGCTTCAAACTCGAAAACTCTGTGAATGTCATGGTGGTACTCAAAGTTTCAGATTTTAGAGCATTTTGAATTTTTAAATTAGGGATGCTCAACCTGTACTCCTACTGTTTGGAGTAGAAATACTCATGAAAAACCTTTAGAGAATGGAAGTGAACACCTTCTCCTGGAAGAAAGCCAGCTTCTCTAAGTGAGTTTGTTTCAGTGGTGGTAGCCATGATAATTCCACCACATGGTACCCAAGATGAACCAGTTGCCACATCTTCATATTGTGCAGTCCAAGCAGAGCCATAGAACCATCGCAATATTGGTTCTTGTTGGTCTACTGAATAGCCAGCTTCACTGGTGGAGCCTGCACGTGGGCTGAGGGACACAGGTCAGTCATGTCCACAGTTCTCAATCTATCTGTCATATTACAAAGGGAATCCCCCAAGGACTTTTTCTCTGACTTCATGGGCTGCTGCAAAGTCTCTGACTCAATTTTCCCCTGGAAATGCCCTCTTGCTTTCCCTTTCAGTAAAGGGAAAAATCATCTGTAAGGCTGACTCCTATATGCTTAAGCCTTAATTTGGCTGCATCTTCAGTTGGTATGGCTTCTCTATTAAATGGTAATGTCTTCACGTTAATATCAAGCTGGACCTCCAAGTCAGAAGACAAGGTATGGGGCAAAATCATACAGTACTTAATGTACTGGGGGCCACCCAACATGTTCTCAAGTAAAAAGAGAACTTCTAGGAATTCAGGCTTTGAGCTCATATCCTTCCTTGCTAAATTCCAAAACTTTGCAGATGTCTCTTGCTGAAGGTAAGAACTAAGATGACTACCTGTATAATCTGGACACTCAAGAACAATGGTACCATCAAGAGTACACAGTTCCTTAATGAGTTCAAACTTACTTCTTACCTGAGCTAACCTAATCTGACAAACTCTGAACTCAAAGCAAAATCAATAAGCTCTATTGGAAAGTACTCAGAAAATGCCAGGCTCAGCAAGCAGGTGAGCAAACGTACTGGGTGTTGGTTGAACACCCAGTACATTTGCTTTCTGTGAATTTCATTTATCAAACTGGAATAAAATTCTTCTGTGTTGGGTGGCTAATAATTCAGAGTTCCAAATGACCACAGAATTTTGGCAACATCTTTACTTTGACAGTGCGCTATCCTAGGAGGCAAAGAAGCAACCACTGCATTCATTACTTGTTCATCCTGAATGTGTAAACTGAGCAAGCAAGAGTCAGGTGCATGACACCCTGAACCCCAAGGGATGGAATTCATTGGGGAGTAATCTCTCCAAAGTTCATAAAGTTTATGTGATCCATGTGAGTGAATCAGAACATTTTAAGAATATGCACTAAGGCATGACTACTCAGATGCTTCATGTAAGTACAGCCAAGTCTCCAGTTTCTGCATTACAAATTCAGAGAGACTACTACTTGACTTAAAGAACCCAAACAGATTGTACCAACCTCTTCTAAGTTGATCAAATCTATATACTTAAGGAACAATGATTCCAGTTTTTGCATCAGGTCCTGAGGTACCTGAGGATTTTCACCTATAATATAAATTAAGTAAATCAGTTGGAACAAGGATAGATCTTCCAGTGCAAATTAAGGTAACAAAAATTGCTTTTTTTAAATTGAGATACTCTGTGACCTAAGCAGTGGCAGAGATCAGCCACCAAGAGAATCTGATCCAGACTCATCTCCCATACCTAATGACAAAACCTGGTTTCATACACATCTAACATTGCATGGGAGTGAGGAATTCCTAAAGCGACAAAGACTGATTATATCTGGGATATCAGACTTGTTTATTTTACATACTCAGTTGGCAGAGCGGAGCAAAACTGGTACTAAACAGCAAAACAGGATGCTGCTCTGCAGGCAAAGAGCTCAGCTTACAGAAGTAATTAGCAATGGTTTGAGGTTGGAGGTTACTTTGGTAAACTATTGCTTTGTGCAAAATTAGTTCGCCTTCTGAAACAGATAGGAGCTGACAAGTTTCAGATCCGTTATAGCTGTGAAGCTGATACTCTGGGCTTAGCTGTAGGAAAACTCAGGTGCCTTCAAAGGAAACAAAAATTTCTATGTCCTTTTCATCAATTCTCACAGTCCTGGGTGAGTCCAATTGCAACTTGCTGGCTTTAGATGTAGATGCATTGCTGAATTACAAACCCAGAGGAGCACTGCTGATTGTGAAAACCCTCCGAGAAGAGGTAGCCCTACTAATTTTCTTAACTTTTCTGGAAGGATGGCAAGAACTACTATGCTTAGAAGGGGCCTGTCCCCTGTGCCATATACTGCTTCCCATATTCCAATATGCCACACTGTGTGTGGCACAATAGGCAAAAGGATTGCAAAATGCTTGATACTTCAAAGGTTTTAACAGCTTGAGAGTAACTGCCATTCTGATGTCAGTACCGATCTTTTTGGCAGTCAGAGCACAGTCCTTACAGGTTTGACCAGGTGATTTCTTGTTATATGGTGCTTGATTAGAGCTGGATAGGGAGATATTCCACAGAAACTGCCTGGAAATCTTTGGCATATCACAAGAGCTATAGGTCACAAATGACTCAGCCCGAAGTGGTGCCAGATATATTGGGTTCTCCTTTTCACCCTGGAGATCAATGATGTGGTCCCTTGCCCAAGGTCAAAGAACTCCGGTGTGGCAAGGGTCGCCAAGGTTCTCTATAAAGGAGGTCCTTTGAGAGGCATCCACAGGGCCAACCAAGAAGCGCAGACCAGGGCCTGGGCTGACACAGCCCTGGGTGGACCTGAAGAGAAGGATGCACAGCTGTAAGGCAGAATGGTCACAGGCACATGAAGCATCCACCATGACATCTTCCTGGGCTGCTGCCACTACTCACCTGAGCCTGGCAAAGGTGGGCACTGCCACATCAGACTCCGTAATCCTCCAAATATTAATAGATTTTTTATTCAACAAAGTAAGTGTTGAAATGCAATCTCTAAGTCTCCCCTCAGGTTTGGGTTTGTAATCAAGACATTGATCCACAGTGATGCCACAGACCCTACAGAAATTCACACTAAGTATACATAGACAAAATAATCTGTCTGTTTACTGTAGGCATCCCATTCTTGTTTTGCTTTTCATTTTAATATCTTTGAAATTGAGACACATCTAACATCAGACAATCAACATTATAATCTTAATACATTTTTCTGTTTAGTTCATTGTTTTCTTTTTTCCTGAAGAACTATTCTTCAATGGAGGAAATATCTTAAAAAATGAGTCAATTTAGAACCAAGAAAATCACTTATTCATCAATTCATTAAAATAAGACGTTATGGCAATAGAAATAACCAACTGTATTTATTTAGATGCTGTTTTTAAATATAAATTTAATATTAATGTCTATAATGTTAAGAAATACTTGTTATTGTAAGCTATGATTAAATTTGGGAAATTTAGATAACTAACCTTATGCACTGCGTTTAGGAATATGTTTAGAAGTATTTTAAACACAAGAAAGTGGGTCTACATTTTTTCTGCTATTTAGCTAATATTCAACTTCATTAAAAATATTTTGATAATATTTCCTCAAAGGTTAGATTCAACACAGCTCTACTAACATATGTTTAATGCAGACATGGTCCTGTAGCCAGGGCCAGGACTATTTTGTTTTGCTTTTATTTCTATGCTCAGAACACCTTTGGTCTTGTAGAATTATTTTCCTTGATTTTATAAATTGACAAATGATTATAGAGAATTTCTATGTGTGAGGCATCAATCTAAATGTTTTTCATTAATTATGTCATTTAAAATATAGCATCTCTATTTTTCTTACCCCTCCCTTACAGAACCAAGGCAGAGGGAGTAGTGCCAGGGTCAATTAAGAGAAAATTAAAATTTCCTGCACATGTATCTTATTTCTTGACATATGTAGCAATTCCAGTTTTGACTGATATTTTCTCCAATTTAGTAATTTGCACAATATTCTTGAGAAGTTTCCCTTCCTTGACAAATTATGTCCCACTAATCTCCATTTTATCTTTTCAAATTGCTATGAGTCTCAGTAGACAGACCAATAAAAAGTTCTTCTCTGCATTCTCCACAGTCTAGTTCTTCCAAAGTGAATTTAGGATCAATCAAACAAATCTCATTTCACCCATTTTAAAACAAAGAAGTAAACAAAAGTAAATACAACAATGTATTGCATTACAACTGCTTCCTCTGGCTGTTATCCAGTTTTGTCTCACAACTTCAGTTAATAATATTTGTGTTGCATTCTTAAATTTCCAATGTTCATTATCTTTGTAAATTGTTTAAATCTGCCTTCTTTCTGCTGTATTTAACATGTATGCTAAGATTGTTTGCAAATTCCATGAGCATGTTGTATTCTATTTTTCTTTGCCCATCTCTAGCATTTACATTTGCAGGTCACTTTTTCTCTCCTAGAATTGTCTTCCGACCTTGTTCCCATGTTCACTGCTGTATTCCAAGGTGTCATCACTGCTTTCTGCAATGGCCTTTTAACTGGTCTCTCTTCCTTTACATGGAAGCACTGTCTTATCTCTTAAAATTGCCACACAGAGCTCTTTATGACACATGTCTATTAATGTCTCCTAACTGTCCAAAAATTACTGGGATATATGTACCATTCTTAGTCTAAAACTAAGCAATTGTATGAGTTTTCTTTCTTGAAGATGATTATGCCAAAATATCCATTTCTAAAGTTTCTTCCAGCAACCTGCTACTGTCATTTATACACTTAGAGACAAAGTCTAATTTGTCTTTCAAACACATGGATTAGGTTTAGTGACTCACTTCTAATGAATAATAAGTAGTGAAAGAACACTAGATGGTTGTAAAGATGGACTATAAAAGGCAAAACAAAACAAAACAAAACAAAACAAACAAAAAACACCAGCATCCACCCAGACAGATTCTAGTCACAGACCCAGCTGACGTCTCATGAGACAGTAAGCATCAGCTAGCTGCCCAACAAGTGAGTATTGGGGACTTCTGAGGATTTTGAGTGCTGATGCTGAGTAAGGCAGAGGTGAATTACTCCTGCCAAGTCCTGTCCAAATTGCAGATTTCTGACAAGTGAATGTTTTCATTGTTTTAAGTCACTAGGTTTTGGATTTTTATTTCTTATATAGACATGTACAAACAACAAATGAATCTTTTCTTAATCTTTAACTTAATCTTACATTCCATATTGCATATGTAGGTTGAATTATTAAACTCTTTGCACTTTCCCATAGATACCATATTTTTAAAGATTTGTGAACATTTGCAAATTGTATCTGGTTCTTTGTTGAACACTGCCTAATCATCCTACTATTTTTGGAGAAATCGCTACTACTTAAGATTTAATTCATGACACCACTTTTAAGTGCCTTCCCATAGCCTTCAGTTGGCAACACAATTCCATTCCCTCTTTTACCTTAACATCAAGTATAACACATGTTAGATTAATACTGAAATGGATTAATGAACTATAAGTATATTTCATGCAATTAACATGTACAATGTAACAAAATATTATCAAAATGATGTAATTTATTTGTCACATTTTTAGGAAGTCAGCCTTATTAGCTACTAATAATTTCAGAAGTTATAATATAAGCTGTCAGTAAAAACTGAAACATCATTAACTCTGCTCTATTTGCTTTTATCCTTTGGAGAAATATATTTGGATGATGATTCCATTCAGAATTTATAATCATATCATATCAGATACCTTGAAAGCAGCAACAACACTGACATTTTATTATTGCCTTCAAATTCCATTAAAAGTAAACTATTTTCTTGCAGCTTTTTGATGTGTAGAAATGTTCTCATAGATTTGAGTAATGAATACAGATCTTGCTTTGTAAACCTAATCCCCTCACAGCTCATCTCTTCTGTCTGTGCTCTCATTATCTCTCCTCTGAACTCCACCTCTTCTATCTCCTTCTCTTCTCTTCCCCATGCATGAATATGATTTCTCTAATTATATTCTCTCATGACCTTGCCACTTTCTTTCTTCTCTTCCCTAGGAGTTCATACCCTCTGGGTATACGTGTGGCAAATTGTTATGCTTCCTTTAACCATGATGGATAAATCACAGTAGTTCTGGGGAAAGCTCCATGTCTCTCACATTCACAAATGATCTATGAATTTAAAAAAATTAATTGATACTATATTTCAGTGGTACTTTTGTCATTTTGCTCAGGATAAAAATATATTGGTTGTGTGATCCTATTTGCATGATTCTACTTTACTTTGGAGTTTACAGAATAATTGCATAGTTTATGGACTCATCATTACATATAAATTTCAAAATTTAAATTTCATACTACAGAATGGCGAATTTTGGAAAGGAACAATAGATTGTTGAGTCAAAATCTATGCAATGTGAAATTAGATTTGTTCCCAACATGACTTTTTTATAAATAGCTTATTTATTTATTTAGGCAATGCCAGGGACCAAACTGAGTGCCTTGTTCATGCTAGGAAAGCACTGTACCACTGAGTCACAACAAGCCCATAACAGGACATTTTTAATAAAATATATATTTTTAAATTTGTACCATTGCTTTTATTATAGGCCAAATGCTTAAGAATGTAGGCTATGTTTCAAGCACACTTGTAGTTCAAGAGTATTTTAATATAATTTCATTCAGCTTCTAGACCCTGGATAACTGTCCCTTTTTATTGTTATAGTTAGTTATACAGGACAGTAGAATACATTTTGACACATTGTACACAAATGGAGCACAATTTCACATTCCTCTGACTGTACATGGTGCAGAGTCACACCGGTGGCATGGCCATACAGGTATATAGTGTAATGTCTGCCTCATTTCACCATCCTTCCATTCTCCTCTCCCTTCACTCCCCTCACTCCACTCACTATCCCCTGCCCAATCCAAAGTTCCTTCATTCCTCCCTATCCCCCTCATTATGGATCAACATCCACATATCAGAGAAAACATTTGACCTTTGGTTGTTTGGGTTTGGCTTATTTCACTTAGCATTGTATTCTCCAGCTCCATCCATAACCTGCAAATGCCATAATTACATTCTTATTTCAGTCTGAGTAATAGCCCATTGTGTATATATACCACATTTTCTTTATCCATTATTCTGTTGAAGGGCACCTAGACTGGTTCCACAGCTTAGCTATTCTGAGTTGAATCACTATAAACAGTGGTGTGGCTGCAATACTGTAGTAGGCTGATTTTAAGCCCTTTTGGTATAGACCAAAGAGTTGGATAACTGGATCAAATGGTAGTTCCATTCCAAGTCTTCTGAGAAATCTTCATACTGCTTTCTATAGTGTTTGCACCAATTCGCAGTCCCATGAGCAATGTATGAGTGTAGCTCTTCCTCACATTCTTGCCAACATTTATTGTTGCTTGTATCCTTGATAACTGCCATTCTGACTGGAGTGAGATGAAGTCTTGCTTATTTCTTAAATGTGAATTGTTAAAGAAAATTAAGGTGTTTATGATAACACTAAGTTATTTTTCTGAAAATCAAAGTACACAAATCCAGATATGGGTTGCATAATAAAGCAACAGTTAATGCATAGCTATATAATTAGCTGAATGTTCAAGAACCTTGAAAATACTATTAGATAGATTTCTCAGCAGATAAAAGTATAATTCCCCAAATAAATAAAAAAGAAAATTGAGTATTTATTATTTCTCTTATTTCTTTTCAAGGATGTAGCTAAAGTGAGTTAAATGTTTTATTTTAGCAATAATGCTGGGACACCAAAATTATACTATGTTTTCAATGTTGTCTTCATTATGTGTGTTGTATAAATCACTTCCTTAAAATATGTGAAATGTTCATTACAGTAAAGCCAAACTTTCAAAACCTGCACTGAGCAGTTAGTTTAGTGGGTTTTTGGTTTGTTTGTTTTTTTTTTTGTTTTTGTTTCATTTTTGTTTTTACATTTGCTCCTTTCTATTGTACTCCAGTCTATTCCACACAAAATTTGTAGACTTATTTGTTATCAGGTCACCTTACATTAGAGCTTAAATTTACATTTAAATTCAGCATTGAATAAAATATTTCAGAGTACAAAATGATTAAGGCTGGTATTATGTTTTAATAAGAAATGTATTTTCTCCAGCACCTTATATAGAATACATAACTAACTGCCACTTTTATTTCAATTAAATAACTGTGGTGTAAATTCACATCTCATTGAGGAGACCTCAAAATGTAATTCTTACTTGAAATGTAAATATTTGCTGTCTAATTTCAGTGGAAGTGAATTTTCATTATCTATATGGCTCACGTAAATTTTGGTGTGGTCTAGAACCTCAAGATCAACCTTTAGATTCAGTGAATAAGTCTCTGCTGTTTTGGATCTTCTTGTTACAAGTTTATGCGTTTCAAACACTGTTCATATCTTGCTTCATCACAGCAAAATTCATCATGACTGTTCAGGTCATAAATCTTCTTGCTATTTTTATTCAAGCAGTTGATTTTGATGATCTTAACAGGAGGATAATAAACCTGGACAATTTCCTTGTGAACACAATTTCCTTGCTAATGTGTACCTGCAACTGAGGTTCCATTCAGATCCTGAGGGATTTCCCCTTGGGAACAGCTTCCTCTACTCTGAGACACAATTTTAAAAATCATAGAGTTCCTATGTACATATATAAATGTACGACAGTAAAATTCACCATCAGGTACATCCACAAGACACAAATGAAAAAAAAAAAGCTAAAAGTAAATAGTAGAAATATCAGTAAAGAGAAGGAAAAAGGGAGGTACAGGGGACTGAATTAGAGTAAATTATATTCCATGCATTTATAATTATGTCAAAATTATGTTACACATAATCTGAATCCCAATGTTATGTATACCAAATAAAACAATAAAAAGAAAAAAATAGAGGGAGAGCTCATAGTAATGAAGTACATTTAACTCTGGTTCTCAGGAAAATTTTGCTGTATAGGAAGAAGAACTTTATGTCTTTGGTTCCACTTTATTTCTGTTATCATCGATTACTTAAATGCTGAATCAATAGAAGTGCTGTAGCTTTAAAGGTTATAATATTGCTAATTTCAGTTCATAGTGGTGAAGTTCTTGTTCTTCATCAAATCCTTCAATAAATTCCATATTCCTTAGAAACACATCTATAATCCATTCAGTCATTTCTCTATTTTATTTGAAAACATCTCTTTCCCATTTTAACATAGTTTTTCATCAAATGTGGGTAACACAACATTCCAGTGACTTGTCCAGTAATTCTCCCACTGAAACCTTTTCCCAAATCAGTCTATGTAATTCAAAATTCTGTTATGTGTAAATGAAGAGATGTTGTTCAATTAGATTCAAATAAACAAAACATGCCAGTGAGAAGAGAAGGTCAATCACTTGGAAATCGTATTAGCAATAACTTGGAGGTGATTTTTGGTGTGTGCAATCTACCTATACTGCAAGTATAAGAATTAAGAATAGCAATATAATAGGCCATTTGCCACCATGTAAAGAAGAATATATTAGAATCCTGTTAAGATTTTCTATATTATAACCAGAACTTCATAATATTACAAAATGACAGGCACAGTAATAATCTTCACCATATTGTCTTTGTAAGAGTAAATTATCTAACATTTATATACACCTCATTAATATCATATTTTGTAAACTGTTCCACTATTCAATTTTCACAGGAAAAACTTAGTTCAAGATGCTGAAACAAAGTGTGTCTCATATAACAGCATATATTTTTTTCTCATGTTATGGGGACTGGGCAGATCAATTAAGGCACTTCAATATTTGCTGAGGACTCATATCTCAGAGGCAGCTGAGGAGAATGCTGGCTCTGTGCCTTAATTTTCTTTTATGTTTAGTTAAGTTTTAGATTAAAATATATGAAACATTCCAGTGAGACTAGAAGGTCAATCATTTGGAAATAACAACAGCAATAACTTGGAGGAAATTTTTGCTATATTGCATCTACCTACAATACTACTTGTATTTGTAGACAAGTAGTAGAACTTATACAAATAGTAGTGTAGGTGGACCAAACCTCATTTCACTTACTGCACTCTCAAAAAGTGGAAGGTGAAGGCAGTTTGCTGGAGCATCTTTCAGAACAGCACTAAACACATTCTCCACTTCTGAATACCATCACCATCAGAGTTAAGAATCCAACATATAAAATTTGAGGAACACAAAGCTTCAGACTACAGGACAATCTGAAGTAAAACATAGAAACAGTTCAGGTGAAAAATTTGAAAAACCAGATCACTAGCATTAAAATGTCTTCAAGGTTAATGTCTACCATTCCCTTTTGTTTCTTTTATTTTTATTTTATACTATGCCCATCTATTCTTAAGACCTGATAACATTTACTGTAATATGATTCTACTTTTTAATTACCCAAATTATTATTTACTGAGAGTGTATATTTGAGACAATATTGTGTAAGATAATTTGTTGTTTTAATTGAAGTTGCCAATCTCTTCCTGTTTACCTCATATACTAATTAGCACATGGTATACCATATTATATCAGTGTATTTTAAAATAATACATATGTATTATATATGCTAAAACTTAAAATTTATTTTATAAATCTTTGGGGAGTAACATGTATATATTTGAATTTTAAGTTTTAGTATATATATTAAATGAAATAAATTTGCATATAAAAAGATGATGTTCTAAAATTTAGGTATGTGAAAATAATAAGAGAATTTCTCTAAGATGATTGAATATTATTTCATGTGTTTTAAGCCATTCTGAATGTGTCTCCCTCTTCACACTATAATATCTGTGTACATTTCAGGTTTTTATTGCTTTGCAGGATGTTTTTTATGGATGTTGTTATTAGTTTGCATGTACATCTTTATAATAAAAAATGACATTTTGTCTTTCAAACTTAGACGATATTGTATTTTAAGTTGTTACTTATTTTTTAATATATTATTATCCATTTTACATTTGTATATTAAACTACGTACTTTGTAGCATCCAAGTTTTTTGCTTAACCTAGAAAAGTAAAAGACAAATAAATAGGTACACAGATACATACATCATTGATGCATGAACAGATCTAAGCTGGAGGGATTTAGTTCAATGGTAGGGCATTTCCTAGCATTTGTGGGCCCTGGATTCAATCTCAATTACCCCCCCTCGACAAACAAAGACACCCAAACACAAAAAGACTCTGAGGCAGTATAAATTTAATTCTATCTGCATACATGTTTTTTTCTATTATTTTCTATTTTTAATGTTCACTACGTGGTTTCAATTAAGGCAATTAAATATCCTAAATGTGATCCTTAAAATACTATTACAGGAAAATAAATTTAATAACATATACATTTTATTATTTAAAAAGGAGAGAAACTGTCTATTGTCATAATAATTACTACGTTCTTCACTTTCAATTTTCTACATCAAATTTTTAAAATATATGTAAGGGAACTTTGATTTGAATATGTAATCCAAATTGATCATATGCATTTATTAATAAATGAGAATGTGATTATGGATTGACAATTATTTCAGTGAATGAAAGGTAATAACAGGTTGCATTTGAAAGTTTGCTTACTATGATTATAAGACAGAATAGTGTCAACCCACTGAGTTTCAACTAAACTTCTGTAAAATTGGAATCACATTTCTGTGTACTGTCTTGGAATTTATAGGCCTTATCTAGTTTTTCTTCTCCAAATTTATATCATTAACTGTCAAAAATATAGCTGACAATGATAACATGTTGCCTTCTGTTCAAAAAATACTGTATCTTAGGAGAGTCTATAAAACACTATTCTGACTTAATAAATGACTTTGGTGTTTGCTCACTCACATGAATATTATTTTATTTTTATATCAAATAGTAAAAAAGCAGTAACATTGACTTACCAATGATGCATTTATTAGTAAACTGTGGACTTGAGATGCTATTTTCAGTTTCTTGGACAAAGGTGAAACTAAGAAGTTAAGGTTTGTTTGAAACATTCAGTGCCTTGACAGGAGTAAATTTTCCTTTTAGCCATGCCCTGAGGTTCCTATGTCTCATATAGAATAGCACAAAAAAATGTAACTTTGTATTTCCTATATTACAAATTTCAATAAGTATACATAGGAGTAAAGACATAATTGTTAGCCATAGGAGAGAACATTCTTGCAGTTCTCTTCTTCAGTATGAAGGTAATGTGTTTCCTTTTATACTGGTTGGATGTTCTACAATTTAAAATAACCATTTCTAGTATAATGTTTCAATATAAAGGCACTTCAAAATTATTTCATCAAACTGTCATAATAGTCAGCTGATTAAAAAAATAATGTTTTCTCAATAAACCATGGTTTGGCAATGTTGATATACTCCCAAAGGTCTCTGCTAGATGTAGTGGTTCTCTGCTGATTAGGCAATTATTAACAGCAAGTAAGAGCATTTATATTTAATTCACTGAGTACTTTTTATCACTTATAATTCTTAAAACTTTCTTTTTCCCTATTTTTTCTAGGAAATAATTTATAATACCAACCATAATTTTATAACACAGAGTAGCACTTCAAATGTATCCAAAATATTTCAAAACATTTTAAAAATATTATTGCTACACACATCTTTAGGAAATTAAAATAAAATTTATAGAACTTCTTGTTTAAAATCCATGAAAATAATTAATATTTTATTAAGATCCAAAAAAACAAACAAATCCAAAATGAAAAACAAAATTATTGTTCTCTTCTAGTTATTTCACAGTATCTTAGATATCAAATACAATGAATTTAGGATTTGTCTGTCTTTAAGAAAGTAAAACACTATCACAGATTATGTTTAAAAAGATAAAAATAGTGTCTTTGTTAATAGTTTAGGAACTCTATAAAATGCCTTCTGAAATAATTATATTCTTATTTATGCTAATCCTTTACTAAGGAACATTTGTTTCTTTATGTGCAACATAAATTTTCAACTTCCTGAATTCATTTCAGATTGATATATAGATAGATATATCTATATTGAGATATAGATCATTTCCAGTAGTTGTTTTTGTCATTACAATTGAAACTAATCAAGCAAGAGTTGTATTTTTACATTCATATATGGCAAAGCTTTAAATTTTTTGTAATTTTTCTCTTCTGTTCATTTAGGAGTCACATAATATCTCACAAAGTGTAAAAAGAGCAAGCTTTGAGTTTATTCAAAGAGGAAGGGATAAATATGCTTCATATTTTAATAGTTTCCAATAGAAGAATTACCACATGAAATAAGACTTTCATATGTACCTCTTGGTGCTTGTTAAAGAGTTATTTTAGCAGTAACATTTTTCTTACATGGGACTTTATTATATATCTTTTTCATTTAATTTCACTAGTAATATTAAACATATAATCCCCAAATAACAGTTTGTTGAACACCCATTAAATTAAAAAGAGAGAAATTATACTAAAATAATTAAGAAAACCATAGTTATTCTTCATAAATGACCTATAATCTGTATTTAATTATATCTTACTGCACAGAGGTGGGTTCAAATTAGAGCTAATAGATGTTGCTTCCTTTCCAATTTTTCAGTATAATGTACCAGATTTAATGAAAATTGTGTGAATGTCCTCCTTTATTGTTAATTTTGAGATAATTTTTCCATGCTGATAAGTATAAATATACATCAAAATTGAATGTAAAGAAAAACTAATGATTAAAATTTCAGGATTGTCATAAAATATTTTCTGCATAAATTTTTCTCCAGTGTAAAAATTTTTTGATGGGAATTTAGATAATATAATCATATTTTTCCCTGTAATTTGTTCACATTGCAACTCAAGTGATTAATACATGGCATTACTTGAAAACAGTAAAAAGTTACACCCTAGTCTAACTTTTTCAGTGTGTTTTATTATATGTTACTTGTCCATTTTATCATTCATAAAACAAAGGAAAGATAACAAACCTTTTGTCTATTTCTCACAACAGAGAAAAGCAAGTAAAGGTGATTTACAAAGGCCTTGTGCAGTTTTCCTCCAAAAATCATTCAAAATATTACAAAAATTCAATATTCTCATTTTTGTGGCAATAATTTATAAAAAACATTTTAAAATCTGGTTTGACATGAAGATATGTTATTGGTAATGGCTGTAGTGATGGTATAAGCAAGCTGATCTCTCCATTCTTTTGAACACACACTAATACATATACACACACAAACACACACAACCACACATCACACACATGTGCACACACACACACATTTATAAGAGAAGGAGATCAGTCTTAATCACAAAATGCTGTGTATTTGGTGGCATTCATTTCCTTCATATATTTAACACATACAATGTACCCAGTGCTAAGTACTTATGACCAAATAAGAAATATAATGTGTTCTCTGTATTGGGGAGTCCAAATGTTTACAATGGACATGATGCTAGTGTCTTATGCTGTGTAACAAATTACTGAGAAATCTAAACCAACAGAACAGCATAAACCAACATACACATCCTGATTCTGTGTAGCAGTTGGTCTGGGCAGGCTTCACTGGGATCTTCAACTATGATATCATGAGGTTGAAGAAGTCAAGGTTTCAAACAGGCTGACCTTTTGTTTGCAGGGTCTATGAAGAATCATCTTTTAAGCTCATGGGACAGGGGGTTATTGCTGCTACCTTAAAAAATGCATAGGGGAAGCCCTGTGGAAAGGATCAGAGCAGTCTGTACAGACTGAGAGGAACTCCTGGCTGACAGAAATTGAGAAAATAGAGATCTTCTTTCTGTAATCACTCTACCATTACAATACAAGTTACTCTTTTTTTTTCTACAAAATCCCCATTCCCATTATTAAGCCAGTAGTAGCACCCTCTTTTACTATTAATAATTTACAGTAAACATAATTACATCTGCAAAATCTCTTCTGCTATTACAAAAGGGTGAGGGTCATTAGGACTACATTAGTGTTCCTCCTAGCACAGATAGAAACAGGACAGAGAAAGAGGAGAGATCATCCCCTGCAGAGTATATCTTTGCACTCAACCTTGATGCTTCAATGCACAGTGACAAGGACACCAAAATGTGGAATAGTATGTTTAGCAAGAATGATGGAAACAGAAAGGTGGGGCAGGGGAAGGGAGAAGGCAAGATTATGGTAAAGGATCAAATGGGGACAACCAAGCTCCTCTTTTCTAAACTGAAGCTAATTGGCATTCTATGTCTGATGCTGCTCTTCCCTGTTCTATTTCATGTTTCACCATGGATCTCTATGCATTTATTTTTAGCTTCTATTGTCATTGTTTTTAGACGTCCATTATAAATTTGGTGATATTATTATGAATCATTCACTTTCCCTTTGGAGATATTTCAGGAAGTTTTTGAATCTTTAAACAAGTGAGAATGACTAGGTGAAACAGATGGGCCTATATTAGGGGAAAAAAACTAATTGGAATATATATGAAGAGATTCATGTTTCTTCAGAAATTGTCTTAAGGAAGTGAAGGGGCTCGTCAGGCAAGTCCATCATTTGCAGTATAGGCCTCAGAAAGAACAGGCTGGAGCTCTGCTAACTCTGCTATCCATAGAAGAGTCTCTCTCTTTTTTTTTATGGAAGTTTCAGTCTTACTATTAAAGACTTACAATGGATTGCTTTAAGCCCACTCACATTTCTAGAACAACCTACTTTACTTAAACTAATTATGGACTTTAGTCACATCTTTCACAACATTTAAATTAATATTTAATTACACAGTTGGGGACTTTATCATTGTGGCAATATATATCCAAATATGGTTTTTGGTTAAAACAACTCTTAGTATATAATATGTTATCAGTTTTAAAACACATTTGTAGGGTCGTAATTTCTTACAGTGTAATATTTTTTCAGTTTTAAAACACATTTGTAAGTATGCAAAAGTAATTTTCACAAATCACAAAATCTAAACAATTTTCCTCCTGTGTTTGAAAGTATATATTTTGTTGGTTTTAATGTGATTTCTAAATATTTATTAATATTTCATAATTACAGTGACCTCTGTGGTAATTCTTGGTTTGCTCTGGAATGACTGTATGGCATTGGTCAATTTATTTAACTTCTCTGAGACTTAATTGATTAAAAAATAAATAAAAATAAGGTCACATAACAAGGCTTTATGAACAGCTACAGGTAAAGTGCATTAAAAGCACCTGGCCTGTAGTAAAACCTTAATGTTTAGCCGCTATTATTGCAATAGCACTTCTATTTTTCTTACCATTCCCACAAAATAGACTAATTTTGCTTTGTTTCCCATGGATGCACATCCACATAAGATCAATTAAGGGTTTGACATAGGTTTAAAAATTTTGAAAGCGTCATTGTTACTCTCAGAAGATATGGTTTAGAATGAAGAAACCATCTTTAAGAATGGAAAGACTAGTTATGTGAAAGTATCATCAGTATGGTCTTATCACAGAAAGAGATCCAGGTACAATAGTCCACTATGACTCAAAATTTTGTATACACCTGCTTTAGTTATATCAATACTTATGAGGAATAGGGTTTAGAAAAATAAGTTCTATTTTGAAGTGTTTAAGAGAAGTTTTTAAAAAGGTCACAATTAAAGTGGAGATCCTCATCATGGGGTTTAGAGCATTATGAGAAACAGAGTGCTTTCATTGCATGACAAACTCTATATCAAAAACATGAAATCTAACCAATTTTCACTTACAAGTGTTTTATTAAAGACTAGGTAGCACCCTCTCAGAAGAAATTAGCAGTCATATTCATTGTTTGCTATTTATGCTCAGGGTTCATCGATTTCAATTTAAGCAGTCTCTTTTCTACTGCAGCACTCGTATACCAGTCTATAAATCAATTATGTGCTTCCTGCTTAACAGCAGCTAATGTTGCTCTCTTTCCTGGAATTTATTGATCAGGTTTCTTCATCTTTGGCTCTCACCCTCTGCAAGCTGAGGGAGCAGACCTCTGCACAGGAGACTGTAGATGTCCCTTCTCCTGGGGCTTCTGAGGGGCCATTTGCATTTTCAATTCAAGTATGAGCATCTATCCTATTTACAGCAAGTTCATTACACTGAAATTTTCTTTTGAACAAGAATTTTCATCAAATAAATCACATTTAATTAGACACTTTAAAGAAATTTTACTTGGGATTATAAGGCAAACTTTATTGTGTATGTTTTGTGTATTCCCTGATGGACATTTGGTGGTTTCTGAGATTTATCTAAATATTGCAATGCAAATAGAGCATTCTCTCTCTCCCTTTCCCCCACCACACACAGAGCAAGGAAATGCCATATTTCTCAAGTGAGACCTACCTATGATATGCTGAACATATCATACAACATCCTTATGAGAAGAAAGTCAGTCAGTTTTATCTCTGGCCATGAGAAGTTTCTCACCCTCAAGACATGCAAATGACTTTTTGACCTGTTATTTTTCATCGTATTTGCATAATTAACTTCCAAAACCATGAGAGCTGTCAAAATTAATGGTTTGTAGTTTCCTATTCAGTTCCATGACCTTTTCCAGAGAACTTGATCTGTTCAGAGAAATAAATGCAGTAGTGTAGAGAGATGGTGGGCAGTGGCAGAAAGAGTAGATGAGGAATGCAGATTATCATTTAGGTAAAGACACATGACTACATTTATAGTTATTTGGTATTTTGGATCGTTTCATACACTCACTTGTTTTTGTTTTAGTAAATCATTAATTTGAATAATAATAGAATAGATAATTCAGTTAGGTGTAATATTGTATTCTCCTGTTTTATTCAGGTTAATGCTACAATGTAAACCTTTTTTCAAGTATAATGCTAACTGAAAATGCTATTTGAAAAAATATGCAAGTGATGCTGTGTTCTGCATGCTTTGGTTTGAGTGCTGGTATTGTTGCCAAATATGTTTATTTAGTATGAATACTACCTTTTCTTTTATAAATTCAGAGAGTTGCAATCTGACAGCTATAATAAATCTTTAATTTCATTTCACTTAGACAAAGTTGATATATGTTGCACACTGGGGGCAAAGGCAAATGCAGCTACTTTTGAAGTTATTTGTTCTATTTAGTTATACATGACAGCAGAATGCATTTTGACTCACTGTACACAAACGGAGCACAACTTTTCATTCATCTGGTTGTACATGATGCAGAGTCACATCATCCATGCAATCACACAGGTACATAGGGTAATAACATACATCTAATTTCACCATCTTTCACACCCCCATACAACCTGCCCCACCGTTACTCCTCTCTACCCAATTCAAAGTTCCTCTATGATTCCCTTTCCAACCCCCATTATGGATCAGCATTCACACATCACAGAAAACATTTGGTCTTTGGTTCTTGGGGATTGGTTTATTTCACTATTCTGCAGCTCCATTTATTTACCTGCAAATTCCATAATTTCATTCTTCTTTCAGGTTGAGTAATATTCTATTGTATATATGTAACACAGTTTTTTTTTCCCTATCCATTCATCTATTGATTCCAAAATCTTTTGGTTCCACATCTATTTGTTTCACAGTTTAGCTATTGTGAATTGAGGTGCTATAAGCATTGACATGTCTGTCACAGCTATCTGTTTTGTCACGTTGCTTTAAACAATTTTCAACTTTAGACTTGTCTTACAAATCAGCTCTCTCAGTCTACCAATTGATTCATTATACCTTATATCTAGTATGAATGCATGTTGAAAATGAGCAGGATAAAGCACATTTGCTTAAATCCTGCTATGGCTAACATGGAGGCTAATCGCCTTACAAATTATAATCATAGTAGTAGTTCATCCTTTAGTCTGGAAAAGACCAGATCCCCAAATGACCTCGGTTCCTTTTCCAGTTCTGGGGAGATCCACTAACCCTCACATGTTGCCCTGGCACAGGGGGCTTTTCCTGCTAATCAGATCAATGAGTATCTCTGGGATCCAGGGACATGACAGGAGACTATCAGAGCAGTTAGGGAACCTCCAAATCTTGCATGCTCATGGAAAATCAACTGTTAAGGAACGTTGCTTATTCCATCTCATCTTATATATGTGGTATATATGTGCATATATATACATATATATACACACATTATGTATATCACATTTTCTTTAACCATTCATCTGTTGAAGGACCCTAGGTTGGTTCCATAGTTTAGGTATTGTGAGTTGAGCAGTTATAAATACTGATGTGGCTATGTCAACTGTAGTATGGTGATATTAATTCCTTTGTGTATAAACCAAGGAGTGGGATACCTGTGTCAAATGATGGCTCCATTCTAAGATTTGTGAGGAATCTCCATACTGTTTTCCATAGTGTTTGCACCAATGTGCTTTCCCATCAGTAATGTATGAGTGTACCTTTCCACCCACATCCTCCCAACATTTGTTGTTGCTTGTATTTTTGATAATTGTCATTTTGATTGGAGTGAGATGAAATCTTAGAGCAGTTTTCATTTACATTTCTCTAATTTCTAGAGATGTTGAACATTTTTTTAATTTTTTTGTTGATTGATTGTATATCTTCTTTTGTGAAGTGTCTGTTCAGTCCCCTAGCCCATTTATTGATTGTGTTATTTGGGTTTTTCTTTGGCGTTAATTTTTTTGAGTTCTTTATATATCCTAGAGATTAATGCTTTATCTGAGGTGTATATGGTAAAGATTTTCTCCTAATCTGTAGGCTCTCTCTTCACATTATGGATATTTTCTTTTGCTGAGAAGAAGCTTTGTAGTTTGAATCCATCCCATCTATTGATTTTTGATTTAGTCTTAGGGGTTAAATTTAGGGAATCTTGCACTTTAGAGTGTATGTTAAGGAAGTCAGATCCTAGGTCAGCGTGATGAAGATTTGGGCCTACTTTTACTTTTAGTGGGTACAGGGTCTCTGTTCTAGTGCCGAAGTCTTTGATACACTATGGAGGTATGAAGGATAGTAGATTGAAACAGTTGTTATTATTACCCTATGAACATATACGACTGCATGGCAGATGTGATCCTACAATGTATACACTCAGAAAATGAGATATTATACTCCATTCATATGTGATTTATTAAAATACATAGATGCATTCTACTCATGTATAACTAATTAGAACAATCAAAAATAACTAAAAATGAAACATTGCTTAGCCTCATTTACTAACCAGGAATCTTGGAGAATTTCAGCTTATCATTTTTCTCCTTTAGAAAATGAAGAGTTCAACATAAACAAGGAAAAAGAGTATAGCCTTAGAGGGTGTTGATTGAAAACTTTGATCTCCTCATCTCTTTCATGGTTATTTTACTGATTTCTCACCTTGTTCTCAGAAAATATTTTAATTAAGGTAAGCTCTAGCTTTATCTGGGTGACTGCATCACATTGAATTTCAGCATTGACAGTTCTGACTAAATTGACCTTCTGCACTGCAGCAAGTCACCATATATGCCAGTAAAATTCTTAGTTTATAAGCAAGTGTCCTAGAATGAGAACTGACTTTGGGGGATAATGATATTTCAGAGCCAAGATTTTGAAATAAAACCATTCTTCCTGTCATCAAAATAAAATATAAGAAAAGGTGAAAAGGAAGTTAATATCTTCTTTTGCCTTTTTAATAATCTGTTTAGAAGACTGTGCATTGCTAAGTCACCTGGATTTTGTTTGAAGTGGTCTGTTAATGTTATGATAAAATCTGAGTTGAAAGCTTATATATTAAATTAGATGGAAAGAGAATTTGCAAATTGGAGTTGAAATTTCATGAAGATTTCTATGTTAGCGGTGTCCCTGAACTCCCTTTTGGCTTAACTTTTTAGGGATAAATCCCAACATTTTAACTGTTTTCATTTAGGAAAGAAAATTTAAATTTGATGAAACTATTAAGAAAACTGAACCTAGAAGGTTTAATATTCCACTGATATATGCTATAGTTCATATGCATGAGAGATGAAATTCTTGTATGAGATAGATTAATAAAAAATAAGTAAAGAAAATTCAGTGCTTTCTGAAATGCTTACTTTTGATAAGAAAATTTCCTTATTTAGAGATTAATGTTATCTGTTGAAATACTGATTTTTAGATATCTCATGTCTGAGTGGGATTTTTGTTGTCAAACAATAGTGAATTGAGTTTAGCTTTCCATTTTTTATACATTAGGGTAACTTTCAGGTAATGTAGATTAACTGGTTTGCATTGTTTCTTCTTTTTCCTATTTTTCTCATAAGCTGGCTAATAATATTTACAGTCAATGGAAGAAATTTTCCCCAAACTTTTCTCAACATTTTATTTTCTATTTTAGTTTGCACATATAAATGTATGATTATTCTACTCAATTTTATGATTAACTCTCCTATAATTAAAAGAAGCAAACCAATTCTATTATTCTAATTACATGTGATCTATTTGTTAGGGCTCTAAGTAGCAACTACATCCCTTGCAATTCTTTAGGGCTTTTACTATGAAATCATTTTCAGAAAATGAAAAAAATATTTTATAAATAACCACATGTAGTTTTAACATATATACAAAATTAATTTCAATTAGAATCTGTAATGGTAATGTGTGATATAAATATCTAAATGCTTTTGTGTAAGGATTTAAAACATATCTTAAATGTATTTTCTGGAATGAGCATTCATTTCCTGAGTATCTTGAGTACATCAACTATTTCCAGGTATCTTGATCTGGGATGTTTTATAAGGATATCAAAACACTGTTTAAAGTAATTGGCTATCCTTCTGAAATTCCCTGGACAGCTTTTCAGACTAATGCTTATATTATTGCTTCTCAAACAGGAAAACACATATTTGCAGGATATGGGTAAGTTCTGATGTGTACTTGTCAGTTGTCTGTCTGCATGTTTTCAGCTAAAGACTGAGGACAGCTATGTACTTCTGGTGCACTAAGACTTCTATCTTATATCAGGGGGCTAGATGGTTTCTTGATTAATTCAAGGATAACTGTGAGAAGATTGTGTTCACCACAATGACTATCACTGGGTCCTTAGTTTCATGATTTTTCTTGTAGGCAAACAGAAAGAGAAAGAAGAAACATTAGTCAAGCAGTGGCACTATGATACTAAAAAAAGCTTGTACACTGCTGAAAATATCTTTCTGTGTTATATTCTGCCATGTGCCAAGTTCAAAACTGATGACTGTCAGTCCCATTGAATGTTTGTTGGATGTTCTCATCACCGAAGTGTGTAAATTGTGTATGACCACTGAAGTGTGTATTTAGCACATAATGAAATAATTATGTTTAAAAATAAAGGTAATTATAGTTCTCATTCAAAAGGATCTTCTAAAGTTTCTAAAAGAGTTTTGTCATTGCTGTATGTTTTGTCTTAATTTGCATCAGGCAGACTGATAAGAAATGGAGAAAGTATTGGGTGAAATTGAAAATTGGTAGTTATGTAAATTAGGTAGCTCTTACCCCTTTCTCTTTTTTCCAATTTACTATATTATCCTCAGCTACCATCATCTTTTTCCCCTTTTTACTCACTTTATGGTAATTTACTTCTGTTATAAGAACAGAAAACATTTTATAGGACAAACTCATTTGGAGTTTCACATTTTCAAAATATAAAGGAAAATAATCTATTAAAACTTCATGAAGATCCACAATAAATGGTATTTTTCAATTTAAAAAACAACAGAAAAGACAACATATAAGATATTTGAAGTCATTTGAAATTCCAGACAACTGAGTTATAAATTTTGTGTGTATGCCTATGTAATCACCAATTTTCCAGAGAAGGAGATGGAAGACAAGAGAAAAAGTAACTGGGTCAAGTATACACCATAGTGGGTTTTGAGTTCATATAGCAGTTTCAAACTAAGACCAGCTGTTCAGAGTTCATGAACACTCTCCTTCTTTATACCTCCTGTATAGTTAGTGCTTCGAATATTTTATATGATACACATGAATATTTTTAGGCTATATTTTCAATGATTCAGAGTGATTCTACTACAATAAGAGTAGTGTAGACAGCGCTTGGACTCGGAGCAACCACTGGGGCTCCAGGAGGCTGCCAGAGGAGGAGATCATTGGCGAGCTGTTTAGACTCAGAACGACCCCTTCTGAACACCGGGGGGCTGCCCAGAGGAAGAGGAGAAGTGCGGCGGTTCGCTTGGTCTAGGAGTGACTGCATCAGAGCCACAGGCAGTTGCCAGAGGAGGAGGCGAGTGGTGAGTTGTTTGGACTCAAAGCGACTGCTCCTGAACACCGGTGGCCTGCCTGGAGGTGAAGCGCGGTGGGTCGCTTGGTCTCCAAGTGACCGCTCCTGAACACCCGGGGGGGGTACCCCAAGGAGGAGAAGGAACAGGGCAGGTCATGTGGACTCAGAGTGACTGCCTAGGGCTAGGGGCGGTTGGCAGGAGGAGGAGACGTGAAGTGAGTTGCTTGGACTCCTAGTGACTGTCAGAAACCGGGCGGCTGTCCAGAGGAAGAGGTGTGTGGCGAGTCTCTGGGTCTCGGAGCTATTGTACGGGGCTCCAGGTGGCGGCTCAGAGGAGGGGCCACATAGCCAGGCGATTAGGTGCAGAGCAGGGTCCCAGGACTGGTGTCTTGCTGGAAGAGCTGCACAGAGACATGCCTAGAGGCGAGCGAAGTTTCCAGGACTGCGGGCAGATTCTCTGAGGAGAGGCAACCTACGGAGACTCGTCTGCAAAGGGTGAGGCTCCCAGGCTCAGGAGGTAGGTCCAGGCCCCTGGGAACGTTGCAGAGGAAGACAGCCCAGCCCAGGTGGTAGTTGTAGATTGAGGGGAACCTCTGGGAGGGGAAATGATCAGAGACCTCCCCACCGGGTGAATATTCCCTGCCGGGTGAGGTTTTCCCACAAGGACGGTAAAACCAGAGACACAGGCTCAAACAGTCCTTGCCTCAGCCCGCAGCCTAGTTCCCCTTTGGATGACCATTGGTCAACAAGTGGAGACCCCTCAGCCCACTATCAGGGAATATACACCACCTGAGGGTCACCAACCCTAAAGAGGCAGCTTCCTTGTGGAGCACTGCATTATCAGAATCCTCCAAGACTGCAGGCTACTGAAGGATAAGAGGGGATACACTAGCAATCTTCATGGACATTATAAGTCAATAGAGGAAATCTGCAATATCTTAATGACCCACTGATTCCTGAACAATATGAGAAAACAAGGAAAGAAAATGCCCCAAACAAATCTAGATGTTACGTCAATAAAATCCAACAACAGCATGGCAGAAGAAATGACAGAAAGGGAGTTCAGAATATACATAATTAAAATGATCAGGGAAGCAAAAGATGAGATGAAAGAGCAAAGGCAGGCATTGAATGATGAGATGAAAGAGCAAATGCAGGCATTGAATGATCGCACCAATCGACACTTAAAAGAGCAAATACAGGAAGCAAAAGATCATTTCAATTAAGACTTAGAGATATTGAAAAAAAGCCAAACAGAAATCCTTGCAATGAAGGAAACAATAAACCAAATTAAGAACTCCATAGAAAGCATAACCAATAGGATAGAACACCTGGAAGACAGAACCTCAGATATTGAAGACAAAATATTTAACCTCGAAAACAAAGTTGAACAAACAGAGAAGATGGTAAGAAATCATGAACAGAATCTCCAAGAACTATGGGATATCATGAAAAGGCCAAATTTGAGAATTATTGGCATTGAGGAAGGCTTAGTGAAACAAACCAAAGGAATGAACAATCTATTCAATGAAATAATATCAGAAAATTTCCCAAATCTGAAGAATGAAATGGAAAATCAAGTTCAAGAGGCTTATGGGACTCCAAATACAAAAATTACAACAGACCCACACCAAAGCTTATTATAGTGAAAATACCTAACATACAAAATAAAGACAGAATTTTAAAGGCTGTGAGAGAAAAGAACCAAATTACATTCAGGGGGAAACCAGTACAGATATCGGGAGATTTTTCAATCCAGACCCTAAAAGCTAGAAGGGCCTGGAACAAATTTTTCAAGCTCTGAAAGAAAATGGATGCCAACCAAGAATCTTATACCCAGCAAAACTTACCTTCAAATTTGACAATGAAATAAAAATATTCCAAGATAAATAAAAGCTAAAAGAATTTATAAAAAGAAAGCCAGCATTACAGAACGTTCTCAGCAAAATATTCTATGAGGAAGAGATAAAAAACAAAGAAGCAAATCAGCAAAGGGAGGAATTATCCTAAAGGAACTGTCAAATGAAGGAGGAACCAATGTGTGTCAAAATAAATAAATAAATAAATACATAAAATTTTAAAAATGAACCAAAAGACCAGGAATACAAATCATATCTCAATAATAACCCTGAATGTTAATGGCCTGAATGCATCAATCAAACGCATAGACTGGCAGATTGGATTAAAAAGAAAGATCCAACAATATGTTGCCTGTAAGAGACTCACGTCATAGAAAGAGATACCCATAGACTAAAGGTGAAAGGATGGGGGAAAACACACCATGCACATGGACTCAGCAAAAAAACTGGAGAATCCATCCTCATTTCAGATAATGTAGACTTCAAGCCAAAGTTAGTCAGAAGGGATAAAGAAGGACATTTCATACTGCTTAAGGGAACCATAAATCAGCAAGATATAACAATCATAAACATCTATGCTCCAAACAGTGGCTCATCCATGTGTGTCAAACAAATCCTTCTCAATTTTAGAAACCAAATAGACCATAACACAATAATACTAGGTGATTTTAACACGCCTCTCTCACCACTGGACAGATCTTCCAAACAAAAATCGAACAAAGAAACCATAGATCTCAATAACACAATCCATAATTTAGACTTAACAGACATTTATAGAATATACCATCCAACCAAGAGCGAATACACTTTCTTCTCAGCAGCACATGGATCCTTCTCTAAAATAGACTATATATTATGCCACAAAGCTAATGTTAGCAAATACAAGAAGATAGAGACACACTACCTTGTATTCTATCAGATCATAATGGATTGAAGTTAGAAATAAATGAAAGAGTAAAAAACAGAAAGTACTCCAATACCTGGAGATTAAACAATATGCTATTATATGATGAATGGATAACAGAAGATATTAGGAAGGAAATTAAAAAATTCTTAGAGGTAAATGAGAACAAAGAAACATCATATCAAAATCTCTGGGACACTATGAAAGCAGTACTTAGAGGAAAATTTGTTTCATGGAGCCCATTTAATAAAAGAAGTAAAACTCAACAAATAAACGACCTAACACTACAGCTCAAAGCCCTAGAAAAGAACAGACCAACACCAAAAGTAGTAGAAGAATGAAATAGTTAAACTCAGAGCTGAAATCAATGAAATTGAAACAAAAGAAACAATACAAAAAAATTGACAAAATAAATAGTTGGTTCTTCGAAAAAATAAACAAAATTGATAAATCTTTAGCCACACTAACAAAGAGAAGACGAGAGAAAACCCAAATAACTAAAATTCAGAATGAACAAGGAAATATCACAACAGACACGACTGAAATACAAAACATAATTAGAAGCTATTTTGAAAATCTATACTCCAACAAAATAGAAAATTTCAAAGACATCGACAGGTTTCTAGAGACATATGAATTGCCTAAACTGAACGAGGAGGACATGCACAATTTAAATAGTCCAATTTCAAGTAATGAAATAGAAGAAGTCATCAAAAGCCTACCAACAAAGAAAAGTCCAGGACCAGATGGGTTCTCAGCCGACTTCTACAAAACCTTTAAAGAAGAGCTCATTCCAATACTTCTCAAAGTATTCCATAAAATAGAAGAGGAGGGAACCCACCCAAACTCATTCTAAGAAGGAAATATTACCCTGACACCTAAACCAGACAGAGACACATCGAGGAAAGAAAATTTCAGACCAATATCCTTAATGAACATCGACGCAAAAATTCTCAACAAAATTTTAGAATATCACATACAAAAACATATAAAAAGATAGTGCACCATGATCAAGTGGGTTTCAACCCAGGGATGCAAGGTCGGTTCAACATCAGGAAATCAAAAAATGTCATTCACCATATCAATAGACTTAAAGTCAAGAATCACATGATTATTTCAATAGATGCAGAAAACGTATTTGATAAGATAGAGCACCCCTTCATGCTCAAAACACTAGAAAAAATAGGGATAGTGGGAACATTCCTTAACATTGTAAAGGTCATCTATGCTAAGCCCATGGCTAATATCATTCTAAATTGTGAAAAACTGAAAGCATTCCCCCTAAAAACTGGAACAAGGCAGGGATGCCCTCTTTCATCACTTCTATTCAATATCGTCCTTGAAACTCTAGCCAGAGCAATTAGACAGACCAAAGAAATTAAAGGGATACGAATAGGAAAAGAAGAACTCAAACTATCTCTCTTTGCTGATGATATGATTATATACTTAGAGGAACCAGGCAATTCCACCCGAAAACTTTTAGATCTCATAAGTGAATTCAGTAATGTAGCAGGATATAAGATCAATGCTCATAAATCTAAGGCATTTTTATACTTAAGTGATGGATCTTCAGAAAGAGAATTTAGGAGAACTACCCCATTCACAATAGCATTGAAAAAAATAAAATACTTGGGAATCAATCTCTCAAAAGAGGTGAAAGACCTCTACAATGAGAACTATAGAACACTAAAGAAAGAAATTTAAAAAAACCTTAGAAGATGGAAAGATCTCCCATGTTCTTGGATAGGAAGAATTAATATTGTCAAAATGGCCATACTACCAAAAGTGCTATACAGATTCAATGCAATTCCAATTAAAATTCCAATTATGTACCTTACAGAAATAGAGCAAGCAATTATGAAATTCATCTGGAAGATTAAAAATCCCAGAATAGCTAAAACAATCCTTGGCAGAAAGAGTGAAGCAGGGGGTATGGCAATACCAGATCTTCAACTCCACTACAAAGCAATAGTAACAAAAATGGTATGGTATTGGTTCCCAAATAGAAAGGTGGATCAATGGTAAGAATAGAGGACACAGACACAAACCCAAATAAATACAATTTTCTCATACTAGACAAAGGGGCCAAAAATATGCAATGGAGAAAAGATAGCCTCTTCAACAAATGGTGCTGGGAGAATTGGAAATCCATATGCAACAGAATGAAACTAAACCCATATCTCTCACCATGCATGAAACTAAACCCAAAATGGATTAAGGACCTCAGAATCAGACCAGAGACCTTGCATCTTATAGAAGAAAAAGTAGGTCCAGAGCCTCAACATGTCGGCTTAGGACCAAACTTCCTCAACAGGACTCCCATAGCACAAGAAATAAAAGCAAAAATCAATAACTGGGATAGATTCAAACTAAAAAGCTTTCTCTCAGCAAAGGAAACTATCAACAATGCAAACCAAGAGCCTACAGAGTGGGAGAAAATCTTTGCCAATCATACTTCAGATGGAGCACTAGTCTCCAGAATCTATAAAGAACTCAAAAAACTCTACACCAAGAATGCAAATAATGCAATCAACAAATGGGCTAAGGAAATGAATAGACACTTCACAGAAGAAGATCTACAAGCAATCAACAAACATATGGAAAAATGTTCAACATCTCTAGTAATAAGAGAAATGCAAATCAAAACCACCCTAAGATTCCATCTCACCCCAATTAGAATGGCCATTATCAAGAATACAAGCAACAACAGGTGTTGGCGAGGATGTTCGAGAAAGGTACACTCATACATTGCTGGTGGGGCTGCAAATTAGTGCAGCCACTCTGGAAAGCAGTGTGGAGATTCCTTAGAAATCTTGGAATGGAACCACCATTTGACCCAGCTATCCTACCCAAAGGACTTAAAATCAGCATATTACAGAGATACAGCCACATCAATGTTCATAGCTGCTCAGTTCACAACAGCCAGATTGTGGAACCAAACTAGATGTCCTTCAATTGATGAATGGATAGAGAAACTGTGGTATATATATACAATGGAATATTACTCAGCCATAAAGAATGACACAATTATGGCATTTGCAGGCAAATGGATGAAATTGGAGAATATCATGCTAAGTGAGATAAGCCAATCTCAAAAAACCAAAGGACGAATGATCTCGCTAATAAGTGGATGATGACACATAATGGGGGGTGGGAGGGGGTAGTGTCAGGGTTAGAGTAGGGTTAGGGAGGGGTCAAGAATGGAGGAAGGAAGGACTGTATAGAGGGAAAAGAGGGATTGGGAGGGGTGGGAGAGAAGGGAAAAAATAACAGAATGAATCAAACAACATTACCCCATGTAAATTTATGATTACACAAATGGTATGCCTTTACGCCATGTACAAACATAGAAACAACATGTATCCCATTTTTTTACAATAAAAAAAGAGTAGTGTAACACTTGCTTATAAAAATAAGTATTTTCATCAATTCTATAGCCACAGATGTTTGAAATAAATATATGCTTTTTAGTTGGGTGCAGTGGCAAAAGTCTGTAATCCCAGTAACTCAGAAAGTTGAGGCATGAGGACTGTGAGTTCAAATTAGTCTCAGCAATTTAGCTGGGCACAAATTAACTCAGAGAGACTCTATTTCTATGTAACATATGAAAAAGGGAACAGGTTATGGCTCAGTGGTTAAGTGCCTCAGCTTAAACCCTAGTATCACCAAAAAAAAAAAAAAAAGATATACTTGGTTCTTCTAACTTCTGATTCTGAAAGAGATCTTGCAGAAGTTTTTGTTTCTACTTGCTCTGACAGAACACTCTACCATGAACATAAACATAACCACTAATGCAATTTAAATTTAGTATCTGTAATATGCACAGTTTTCCAAAGAGATGGCATACTTCCAGCATAAAATAAAATATAAGGAAACAAATCCAATGTCACTTGTATCAAAATAAGAAGAAAAGGAAATAAAAGGGAATTCTTGTTATTGGCAAAAGACATATACATATTCAAAAGGACTGAGAAATTAGTGGTTGGATTTGAGTGTCAAAAATGAACTTAAAGAGCAAACAGACTTAGTTTTGCAGGTGTCTATCACTCTATTTATTTTACATAAAACTTCTGCTGTGACTATTTTTATTGATCTGTGACAGTACATGTATTTTCAAACTAAAATTTGACCCAATTGTGTGACAAGCAGTGAGAGATGTTAAAAAATTAGAGTTGCCCTGAATATTTTAGTATGATTAGCTATCATATACAAGTACATGCTAATGTGGATGGTAATAGAGGTGTGTTAGATTCCATAGTAAAAATTATGATCATTTACTATGCTTTGGCATGTCTTCAAATATATTTAAGAGTAAAAAAACACTGTAGCAGATACAAAGAATAAAAGTACATAGTTATTAGAAGCATAATGTGGAAATACATAGATTTTATCTCTAACCAAAAACCAGTGTACTTTTGATTTTCTGGAGTTTTATTTTTAATCAACTGTTGGCTTTAATAAGCTATGTACAATGAATAGCAGAAAATATATATCATCTCTTTTATTAACATTTCAAAGGATTAAAGAGCTATATTGCAAAAGAGCTATATTGCAAAAGAGCTTGCACTTCTGAGTGTCCACAATGCACAGGTGTGCCCATTAAGACTATATGACCATGCATTAGTGTAGAGAGCTCTAAGATGGTGGCTGGCATTGGGTCAAGAGGTGGCACATAATTAGTGTTAACATGGTATGATCTACCTTTGCCCGATTGGTTGATGTCTCTTCTGTGCCAGTGGTCAACAGACGTTCCTCATTCTTTCTTAATTGGTACCGTGGCACATGCTCCAACCGTGCTACTTAATCCTAAGCTGATTGGCTACCTTAGTGTATATAAGACATTCTCTTCACCTGGGAGGAGATCGCAGAATGGAGGACTAAGATTGCACCTATAGGAAGCACCTCTGATAAGCAGCACCTCTGATAGGATGTAGGATGCACCTCTAAGAAGAAGCAGCAGACCTTTAAGAAGTAGCACCTCTTAAAGCGTAGCCTCTCTGAAAGCCATAGCCTCTCTGAAAGCAGTAGCCTCTCTGAAAGCAGTAGCCTCTCTGAAAGCATAGGACCTCTAAAAGCAAGCAAGCCTCTCTTCTATAAACTAGCAAACAAGCAAACAAGAAAAAAAGCAGCCCAGAAATAGAAGTAGTTCATTTGCAGTCCACCACTAATAAATTTCCATGGGTTGTTGCTGTGGGCTGCAACAAATGGTGACCCATACGGGGAATAGGCATGGCAGGTAAACTGAGAAACCTCGCAGGAGTCTCTGGCTAGAGCGGTTTAAGGGCGAGGGATAGTAAGAAGAAGGGTCGGTCAAAGACCCAAATGACTAAGGTCACAAAAGACATGACAGTGAAGGAAATCACTGCACAATCATATATTCAAACTCTAGCAAAAATAAGCCCATGGTTTATAGAGGAAGGGCTGCTCAATATGCCACAATGGGGTCTTCATAAACAGGATCTTCATAAACAGGACAGAAAAACAGGGGGCTTCTCTTTCTAAAAGAAAGTTTCCTATGTGGTAATTACAAAAAAACTAGATTACAAAGGTGCACGGACAATATCCCATGACCATTGGAGATTCATTAGAACACAACCATGGCTATTCACATGTGTATTGTCAATGGCCACATTTGTGCTGCAAGACCAGAGTTGAACAGCTGAGCACAAATAGATTATACAGCCAGCAAAGTTAAAAAAAAAAGTGTTTTTTTTTTATTTTGCCTTTTAAAGAAAAATTTTTGACTGTTTATGACAAAGTATTCATCTTGCATAATTTTATTATATGTGCTATGACTATTTGGCATAAAAATTAAATATGTTGAAAATGACTATCTAAATGTCCACTTATATATTTATGGTTATTTCCTCTTAACCACTAACTCATCATAATTTAAAATGGGATTTAAATTCTTTGATTTTAAATTTTACAAAGTTACCATATATTAGATTCTATCTATGCAAAATCTTTCATTTCACACTTTGTATATTGATTCATGTAATTAGCATAATGGTTTCTGTAATAGAACCCTATGTTTTTTAGACTCCAAGCTATGTATTCTTCTAGATTAATACATACAGGAATTAATTGCTATGCAATTTATATTAGCAGAGTCTCATTACTGGAGCATTGATTTAAAGGTTTAGAATATGACTCAGGACACAAAGTTTTAAGAACTTTTCAGGTATTTCCAATGAAATCAGAATGTGAAGAAAAGTGGATTAGTCATCAGGAGTTAAAGATTTCTCCAGTAATTCTGTTATGCAGTCAAAGTTGAGGATACTATAGTAGATCAGCAATTCCAAAACCTAAATAAATTATCTGAGAGTATTGTTTAGTAGTTCTGAAGTGTGGACTGAGATATGGAATTGGGTAGCTGAGGAATGTTGCTTCCATCCTATCTCATCTCCTTTCTCTGCCCCATGATTGCTGTAAGTGTGCAAACATCTATTCAAAGACCTGGTAAAGTCTGTGACTTACTGCACATCTCACTGGGCCAGCAGTATATCAGTTTTCTCAAGAAGTTCTTCTCATATCTGGTGGATGATAGAAAATTCTGAGACAGGTCAAAACTGATAAGCCCTATTTATTTTTAGAGACAGTATTCAGTGATACCTTTCAGTTCACATGTTTGTGTAAATATGCTCTTGTGTAAGGAAAGTATTCACTTTTAGGTCTTGTGCTAGAAATGCAAAATCAGCACATATGTAGTCTAATGTCCATTGCAAGCATCATGCAATAGCCCAGAAGCTGCAAATGTATTTAGTTCCTTTAGGAGTTGAATTGCTTTCTGTTCTTATCTTTGCTTAACTAAACTTCACCACTTCAGTTCTTGCCTATGGTGTTTTGAAGCTGATGAATCTACTGGTATATGGGGTGGTATTTTCAAGATATCATCAACCATTTTTTTCAGTGTCAGTTAAAAGAAGATAGTCTTTCATTTTCAACTCTGTTCTGTATTTAGTTTTCCCCAGAAGACTGCTTAGAACTTCCCTTATTTGATATTCAGCTTTAAAAATTTGGTACATTTCCTCTCCTTGAGTGTGGTGCATTGCGTAAAGTTGCCTTTAAGCAATGGGTAAGTGTACTTCTCTTTTCAGTATCAGACATTTGTTTCATTGACCACACAAACATTTTGGGGGTATCTTTTTGCCAGGGGCTGTGACACTTGCATGAAATTTCTTTCCCCCAGGGTTCTAGAAGGAGCCTTAACATGGTAATGGAGGGGATTGTGTTTGAGGGACTACAGTCAGGCCAAAAGGAGGAACCACTATGTTAAGTCAGATTAACCAGATATTTCTGCCTCTAAAGGTCAGTTTAAGGGAAACTCATGTAAAAAGAATATCTGGGCCTGCAGTGGGTTCTGGGCAGCTGCAGTGGGGAAAAATTATGACTGGTGCATTGGTAGCACAGTCTTTGGTTCTTGTTTGCTGGTTTTTTCCTTTCCTCCCTCACACATGCTCACTGACTCCCTCCATTCTCATGAGAAAGTAGAGCTACCACTCACATCCCGTTAGCTTTCATTCTTCACTGGTTCCAGTTGTCAGATGTATTGTCTTTCTAGGCATAAGGAGGCACTCTGCAGAGTTTGTTTGATGTCTTCAAGCTCAACTTTCACAAAACACACCCAGTTTCATTGGATGCTCAACATCCTTGGAGATCAACACCCATGTCTTTGTGGCTGGTGGAGTGCTAGACCAATGCCCTGATTGAGCAAAATCTCAAGTGAACCAGGGCCCAGAGGAGCAGTGCAGGAAGGGCAATGCCATTGGTGCAGATGCTAAGCTGATTAATCTTTACATCTGCCCACTGCCCTCTTGAACTTCCAGGTCCACTGGACCTTCAGGGCCTCTATTGCCTGCAGCAGGATGCTGTTGTTGTGCCCAGCATGCCTGACACCAAAAAACGTGGACTGCATCTCCTAGAGACCCAGGAGAGTGGTGCTGCCAGGCTGCTGTCAGCGGTTCCTGGCACAGAAATGAGAGGGATCATCAAAAGATCAGATGGGCTGTACCCCCAACACACCCACCATGCTCCACTTCCAGTGGGTGAAGGAGTTGGAATTCTGTTTGTTGAAAGGAACATGCCCCTGTGTGTCCGGGTACCGTGGACCCCCAGCCCTACGATGCGGCCAAGATGGCGCCTGGCAATGTGCCAAGGAAGTGCTGAGAGCAAAACCAGGTACCTCCAGCAGACTAATTCTCTGTGCAACAAGTGGCGTTATTTGAGGAAGTTAATGTGATTGGCCATGGGTCCTCGTGGACACTGCATGCTTGCTATATGCACACTATTATGCTCCATTACTGTCCATGCTTTCTCCTCGTGATCTATAAGCTGATTGGTTGTTGTATGTAATGTAAGGCCCTTGCAAGAGCGGCCGTGCGCGGCCAGCCAGAAGTAGCAGATAGCAGAAAATAAAGAACTTACTCCGATCTGGTGTCGTGTCTCTCTGCGGGCGGGGAGCGCGATAAATGGTGCCGAAACAGACCGGGAACGAGTAAAGACATAAGGGTAAGTTCACATAAGTTCTCAAATCAAGACAAAATTAGTCCGAGAGTACAAAGGTGAGACGTCTCGACGATCGAGGAGCCGCGACAATTCATAACAAAAGGATCCCCGTGGGAGGGACGAGTGAAGTGGCCAAATACAGACTTATACAGTGGTACCAAACTGTGTATGTGTGTGCGTGCATGAGCGTGTGTGTGTGCGTGCGCGCGCTTGTCTTTTTGTTTGTGTGTTTAAACTAGCTCGTAGTGCTGTAAGATTTAATCATGGGAACGGAACTGTCTAAGATTAGAATGCAGCAGCCTCTTAGAGAACTATTAAAAAATCACGGAACACCATTGAAGGCAAAAACGGCCCTGAAGTTTCTTGATACTGTAGAGAAAGTCTCTCCGTGGTTTTTAGACGAAGGGTTACTAAATCTTCCTCAGTGGGAGCAGCTAGGGGAGGATTTGCGCGATGCGGAAAGACAAGAGCCATTGCCAATGGGAACACTGGCCATATGGTCACTTATTAAATCTTGTTTGATGCAGCAAGGTAAATCAAAAAACCCTTTTAGGGATTTAAAGGGGCCTTTAGAAGAAGGAAGTCAGATCTTAGAAGAAATTAAAGAGGAACGATCATGTTCTCAGAATTCAGAAAGAGAAAATTATACGGAAAGAGAAAGTTCTGAAGAGGAACTTACTGGGGAAGAACTTGAAGAAGCTATGGGAAAGTTAAGCGTGCAACCTGAGCGCCCCCTAGCGCCTAGACTGCTTAGTACACCTGTTGCCCCCAGTGCACCACCTATGGAGTTTAAGAAAAAGGAACACCACAGCAGACACCGAGGGTGGGCCTCCTTACAAAATGCTACATATCCAGTATTTGAGGATGCCCAAAATCAAAGGTTTCATCAGCTGTTAGATTTTAAAATTGTTAAACAGCTGAAAGAAGCAGTGAGCACTTATGGGCCTCAATCAGCTTTTACAGTCTCACTGGTAGAGACCATGATGTCCTTAAATATGCTACCTTTGGATTGGACTAATCTAGCTAGAGCAACCTTGTCAGGGGGACAGTATCTTATGTGGAAAACAGCTTGGCAGGAAATTTCAATGGACACTGCAAGGCGCAATGCAACTTCAGGGAATCCGCAGGTAGACAGAGACATGTTGATGGGAACAGGGCCTTATGAGGGAGTCCAGGCACAGATTAATTATCATCCTGCAGTGTATGCTCAAATTGCTGTGGCTGCTATTAAAGCATGGAAAACCCTACAAGGGTCAGGAGATTTACAAGGACAGTTGTCAAAAGTTACCCAGGGAAGTAATGAGCCCTATGCAGACTTCGTTGATAGATTAATTCAAACAGCTTCTAGAATTTTTGGAGATGCTGATCAAGCAATGCCATTAATAAAACAGTTAGCCTATGAACAAGCCAATAAATGGTGCAAAGATGCCATCAGGCCATGGAGAAATAAAGACTTGTCTACTTATTTAAGAGTCTGCAAAGACATTAATGAGGCCTCTGGAAATAGTGCTGCATTTATTGCGGCACTCGACAGACAAACCTCTGTTCTTGCCACAGCATTAGCACAAAGAGGAGGGGGTAAAAAAGGGGGACCTCCTGGTTCCTGCTTCATATGTGGACAAATGGGACACTTGAGAGCATGTTGCCCTTCCAGGAACAATGGTCAAGGAAAGGGGCCCAGGTTATGTCCTCGGTGTAAAAGAGGAAATCATTGGCTTAGTGAATGTCATTCCGTTAGGGACAAAGAAGGGAATCCTTTACCAACTAACCCCAAGCTACAAAAAAATGGGGTGAGGGGCCCGCCCCGGGGCCCACAACAAATATACAGGGTGATTCAACAAGTGCCACGACAGTGGTATCCTCCAACCGAAAAGGGAATGAAGCTCAGGAAAGAAGAGCCACCTCAGGAAGTGCAGGATTGGACATCTGTGCCACCTCCAGACTCGTATTAACCCCTGATATGGGTGTACAAATGATAGACACAGATTGGGAGGGAAATATTCCGGCAAATTCAGTAGGATTGCTTCTAGGCAGAAGTTCTTCTACCTTAAGAGGTCTTATAGTCCACCCAGGAGTAATTGATCCTGATTTTCAAGGACAAGTTAAGGCTATGGTTTCTTCACCCAAAGGAATCACAGTCATTTCTCCAGGAGATAGGATAGCACAAATGTTAATTTTACCTAGTCAGCATTCCTTGTGGCCTAGTAAGAAGACAATAAGGGGAACTAACGGATTTGGGTCTACAGGAGGACCCTGGGCTAATTTTACTATGGACCTCCAAGATAGGCCCATAATGCAGTTAATAGTGGGACATAAACCTTTTATAGGATTACTGGACACAGGAGCTGATAAAAGTATAATAAGTGAGGCAGTTTGGCCCAAAGGTTGGCCTGTAGTTACAGCTAATCAAAATTTACAAGGTTTGGGTGTGGCTCAATCACCTAACCAGAGTGCTGCTTCGCTGTCCTGGAGGGATAATGAGGGCCATTCAGGGATTTTTCAACCATATATCTGTAAAATACCTATTTCCTTATGGGGGAGAGATGTCTTAACTCAAATGAATGCTAAATTAACAACAAATATTAATTCTAAATTAACAACAAATATTAATTCTAAACCTGTGACACATATGATGAAAAAGATGCAATATACAGAAAGTCAAGGGTTAGGTCGAGAACAACAGGGATCACTACAACCCTTGCCCTTACCTCCTCCAAAAAATGATTTCAGAGGGCTGGGTTTTATGTAGGGGCCACTGTTATTACACCAATTCCAATAGTTTGGAAAAATGATGAGCCACAATGGATTCAACAGTGGCCCCTTACTACAGTGAAGTTAGAAGCGGCTCATAAACTAGTACAAGAACAAGTACAGGCAGGACATTTACAACCTTCTACTTCTCCCTGGAATACTCCTATCTTTGTCATTAAGAAAAAGTCTGGAAAGTGGAGACTATTACATGATTTAAGGGCCATTAATGCACAGATGTTCCCTATGGGTCCTATACAACGGGGATTGCCTTTAGTTACAGCTTTACCTAAAAATTGGCCCACTGTCATTTTAGATTTAAAAGATTGTTTTTTTCTCAATCCCATTACATAGAAGGGATTGTTGGTGGTTTGCTTTTACCTTATCTTCTCTCAATCATGCACAGCCTGACCAAAGATTTGAGTGGACCGTGCTACCTCAAGGCATGACTAATAGTCCCACGTTATGCCAAATATATGTAGATAAAGCCTTAAAACCTACAAGAGACAATTTTCCAGATTTGTTGATTTATCATTATATGGATGATATCCTTATCTGCCACAAAAACAGACAATTCTTGGAAAAGGCTTTACAATTTTTAATTTCCACTCTACAACAATATGGCTTAAACATCTCTCCAGAAAAGCTACAAATGGGAGAAACTCAAGAATATCTAGGTACTAAGCTTACAGCTACTATGGTAAAGCCTTTAAAATTAACCATTAGAACCGATAAGCTTAAAAATCTAAATGATTTTCAAAAACTCCTTGGAGATATAAATTGGATTAGGCCATATTTAAAGATTACCACAGGAGAGCTGAAACCTCTATTTAATATACTTAAAGGAGACCCTAATCTCCATTCCCCGAGAGTCCTTACTTTGGAAGCACAAAAGGTTCTCACGTTGGTAGAACAGAGATTGCAATCAGATCATACAGAAAGATGTGATCCATCCCAACCTCTAATGTTGATTATTATCCCAGAACAACATAGCCCATATGGAATTCTATGGCAAGGAGGACCTTTACAGAGTATCAATCTCCCAGCATTGCCCACAAAACAGTTACAAACATTTCCTAAGGCAATAGCTCAGTTGATATATAAAGGGTTAGAGGCCTGTATTACCATATTTGGAAGTCACCCTAAGGTCATTATTATTCCCTATACTAAACTACAAATGCAGTGGTTGATTCAGCATGATGATGATTGGGCTGTTTTATATTGCTCAACCACAGCAACATTTGATAATCATTATCCTAAACATCCATGGATACGGTTTTGTAAAAATACTCCAATTATATTTCCAAAAATTACAAAGACACAGCCTTTGCGTCATTGCCAAACAATATTTACTGATGGATCTAAAAATGGAGTGGGAGCAGTAATAGTTGGAGATAAAACTGAAACCATCATTCTCCCTTCCTCGTCTGCCCAAGTAGTGGAGCTTGCTGCAGTAGTCTTAGCTTTTAATATCATGAAGGATCAACCTTTTAATCTGTTATCTGACAGTTATTATATAGTACAATCAATACCTTGTTTAGAAACTGTGCCTTATATTCCCGATGGATCCACAGTTGCTCCTTACTTTCGAACCTTGCGTGCCCTAATTTTAGACCGCAAATACCCCTTTTATGTAGGACATATTAGAGCTCATTCTGGCCTACCAGGACCACTTGCCAAAGCAAATGCTAAGGCTGATAAAGCCACAAAAACCATCTTTGCTTTTACACTATTTGAACAAGCTAAGATGTTTCATTCACAATTTCATGTTAATTCTACTACTCTTAGAAGAAAGTTTAATATTTCTAAAGATGTTGCTAGACAAATTGTTAAAACATGTCAACATTGTGCCACCCTATTGCCAGTACAGTCTGTTGGAGTAAATCCCAGAGGACTGTTACCTAATCATATTTGGCAAATGGATGTTACTCATTTTTCAGAATTTGGAAATCTCAAGTATATTCATGTTTCAGTAGACACCGCTTCAGGGGTAATCATGGCCTCAGCTCACACTGGTGAAAAGGTTAAAGATGTTATACAACATTGTTTACAAACATTTGCAGCCTGGGGCGTTCCAAAAATCATCAAAACTGATAATGGGCCAGCTTACACATCCAAAAGTTTTCTTCTATTCACAAAAAATTTTGGTATACAGCTCATCACAGGAATTCCTTAAAATCCTCAAGGACAAGGAATAGTGGAACGCACTCATTTAACATTAAAAAATTGTTTAATAAAACAAAAAGGGGGAATAGGTGCTGACTTTAGAGCACCTAAAGACAAACTAAATTTAGTACTCTTTATTTTAAATTTTTTAAATGTGGACAAAAATGGAAGCACAGCTGCAGAGAGACATGCTAATCCCACAAGTACTCAAATGTGGGTAAAGTGGAAAGATATTCTCACAGGTACATGGAAAGGTCCAGATCCAGTTCTTCGGTGGGTCCGAGGGTCTGTTTGTGTCTTCCCACAGGATCAGCAAACACCAATTTGGATACCTGAAAGGTTGACCAGACTGGTGCATCAAAGTAACGATGAAGAACATCGTGCTGATAAGCGCCCTGCTAATGATGATGTTGACACTGGTGAAGACACGAGAATTATGGGCGATAGTTAAAGCCTGGCCATATCCTTTACCGTTAACTAATACTTCCTCTTTACTTCCTCCGTTGTTCACCACCAAGATGGCTACAGGATTACCCACTACGTCTTTTGATCCAGATACTCATCTATATAATTTTTCCACTTTCTCCCTCCCTGGAACCTTGTGCTTTGATATACCTGAGGATAATGCTATTAGTAGTAATGACTTTAACCCTTGTATTGTTCTCCAAAAGCAGGTGCAGGGTTTCTTTACATCCAGGGATTCTCCTGATGCTCCACCCCAAGGCTATAGTACGCTTGGTCTTCAATTTGTTAATGGTACATACATAACCATATCAATGGAATATAGGGAAGGGGCAGCCACCTTGATTACAGGACTTATACCTCACAAATTACCACTTCCCACTAATGGATTTAAAACTCCCAGACTTTTTCCTCCATGTAATCCAAAATTTTCCACACTTCCTACCTGGACAGGTTGTCAAAATGCTGAGCAAGCAGCCCCAGTTCAACATGGATTTTTCTTCACACCAAATTTTACTTCTCAGCGTACCACTGATGACTTTGATGATTATGACGGCAAATTTGGCGGAAGGCGCACTAATCCTTTTGATAACTGGTTGCTATTTACCTCGACTTCAGGATATACTAACTTACAACCTTTTTTTGCTCTTAAAGGAGGATCTTTCAGACAATGCGAATGGAATTCTAGGAAGTGGACTGGAGTTAACAGGAGTAGAGCCAAGACTACTACTAATTGTACTCAAAATCTTTCATTCTTGTCCACCCCAGTCTGTGTGTTCCCTCCTTTTATGTTTTTACTAACTAACACTAATAGCACAAACCTTAATTGCTCTCAATCTAGATGCTACCTTTCTCAATGTTGGAATGCTGCCAATTTCTCCCGAGCGGTCATCATGCGAATCCCTACTTTTCTGCCTATCCCAGTTTCTGTTACAGATGATGAATTGCCAGTATTGCTTTCCAGAAATAAGAGGGATTTTGGAATCACCGTAGCAGTCATTACCACCTGTAGTTGCATCAGCAACAGCAGCCGCTGCAGCAGCTGTAGCCTTGACGACATCAGTACAGTCAGCAACTAAGCTTAATGATGTGGTCCAGCAGACAGCTACTGCTCTGTCTACTCAACAAACAGTGGATCAACACCTAAAAGCAGGACTACTTTTGGTGAACCAGCGTGTGGACTTACTTCAAGAACAGATGGACCTTTTACAGGAACTGTTAAATGGGGGGTGTATTTATCATCTGCCGGGACTGTGCGTTACACCTGTAGCTTATCATAATCTTAGTTATGCAGCAAATTTGTCTAAAATCATATCTACTCAGCTACGTGCCAATTGGTCTTATAAATTTGATAATCTTACTGCCATTCTTAGATCACAAATTGTTAGCCTTAATTCTACTAGAGTTAATATAGCCCCTATATCTGAAATGCAAAATTGGTTATCCTCTTCTTTCAGTTTTGTAAAGCAATGGGCAGGAATGGGAGCATTGTGTATGCTAATGATTATTGCAATTATCTTCCTCACACGCTTTATCATGCGTATACGCCAAGTTCATGCCAGAGATCGCATCATTTTCCATCAAGCCATGATGGCCTTGGAGGCTGGCAGCTCTCCTCAAGTCTGGCTGAGCATGCTGGACCGGTAGTCAATGACGGGTAAGGAAGGAGGTAACCTCGTACCGACCTAAGACAGGATCTGTAGCATGCTCTGCAGTTATCCGATGACGGGTAAGGACGATGGTTGACCACTCCGCCTAAGACAGGCACGGTCCCAAGCCAGCATTCTTTTAATAAATAAAAAAGGGGGAGCTGTCGGGGTACCGCGGACCCCCAGCCCTACGATGCGGCCAAGATGGCGCCTGGCAATGTGCCAAGGAAGTGCTGAGAGCAAAACCAGGTACCTCCAGCAGACTAATTCTCTGTGCAACAAGTGGCGTTATTTGAGGAAGTTAATGTGATTGGCCATGGGTCCTCGTGGACACTGCATGCTTGCTATATGCACACTATTATGCTCCATTACTGTCCATGCTTTCTCCTCGTGATCTATAAGCTGATTGGTTGTTGTATGTAATGTAAGGCCCTTGCAAGAGCGGCCGTGCGCGGCCAGCCAGAAGTAGCAGATAGCAGAAAATAAAGAACTTACTCCGATCCGGTGTCGTGTCTCTCTGCGGGCGGGGAGCGCGATACCTGTGGCTCAGTCCTTTTGTCTTCCCTTACACCATTTCAGCTGAGCTAGTGCTTGTCTTAAATTTTTCCCTGAAATGGCCAAGACCCCAAGGTCCTCTGCTTGATAAGGCATGGTGACATCACAGTGCTCTCAATCTGCCTGTCTGTGACATCAGATAATATCTGTAGAGAGGCCAGGATGTCACAGCAGGCACTAAGTGGGACCCTTGGTGCCCCAGACCCAGAAAGACCAACAGGGGAGACCAAGGAAGTGCAAATTTCTACCAAAGGCTGGAATTTGCAGGCCATTCAATCAAAAGTTGTTAGAAACTAGCTTTTCCCACTTTGTATATTGTAGTTATCAAGTGCTTTGCCTTCATTTCACATGAGCATTTTTAACACAGTTAGGCATTTTATTGAGAAAAATCAAAATCAGGGTAGCAAGACTTTGAGTGCAAGTGGGTGCTGAGATGCTCAATACATTGGTTTTCTGGAAGATAAACTCAGTGCCATGATTCCTCATGGGAATTGCAAAAGACAGTCCAATCAGAAGAGCCAAAATTGTAATGTCTGGGTTTTTTTTTTTTACTAATTTACTATTCACAGAGCCATATTATCTGCATTTTGTATTTTTACACTTGCAGCAGGGTTTGGCTAAGTTGCTTAGGACCTGGCTAATTTGTTGAATCTGACTTTGAACATGTGATCCTCCTTCCTCAGCCTCCTCAGTCTGTGAGATGACGTGTGAGGGCTAACACGATATCTGGACCTTTCATTTTGGCCAGATTTCTGCTGGTTAGAATTATTGTTAGGAAATGTCCAGCTGGAGGCAGAGTGAGTCATGAATGCAAGTTTTTTTCTGAAGTGTTGGGGTTTAAAGTTTGAGTTAACCCAGCACTCTTCATAAGTAGTATTGACCTCAGAATTTAATTTATTCATGATATCACTGCCTCTCCTCCCACCCCATGCCACCATGAATCACTGAGAATTTTCCATGGTTAGAGTTCAACCACAACCCTTTTCTTGCTTACAAAGACTGGGATGAATATTATTATATGGACACACTGCAAGACTGCATGTGTTAGTAGTTAACTAGTGCTTCTTGTAGTACTGCTTTCAAATAGGAAAGTATAGAGTCTTTAGAAAGTGATTGGTTTTGTCTATGGATTCTTTTCCTGCAGAGCTCTGCCCAGATGCAGACTGGAAGAGGATTCAGGCCCCTGCCATACTGTCCCTCTTCCAATTTTCCTCATCATCAATGCTTGGCAACTTTTTCTCCTCTGTTCATTCATGTCAATAGAATGTATTTAGAAAAGTAGCAAGGTGTAAATGGAAACATCATTACAAATATTGTTTTCATCCAGAAGTTTGGATGGAAGTCTTCAGTGATTCCCCAGTGACCTTGCCTTTTTATAGTAGGTAGCCCTGGATATGGGGCAATTCTCAGTGATATGTACCAACATTCACAAGAAACAGCTTATGTGGGTTGTAAATCAGTCTATTGAAGAAGAAAGATGCTCACAAGAAATTCATGGCCTGAATTTCAAAGGAGCACCTGCATTAGTCTTTGGCAAGTAGTATACTTTTGGGGAATTCTCCCTAGGTGTGTGCAAATTAAGGAACCTGGTACATGTGAGTATGATGGAAATTAATCTCAAAATGAGCTGGGAAACCTAGAGCTGTTGACCAAAGGGGGCTGCTCTTTGCACCACATGTTCTTCCTCTGTTGTGCTTACCATTAGGAAGATTTTATTTTCACTAATTTTTAAGATTTTCCTTAATTTTCACTAATTGTGGAAATTAGTGAATAGTTGATGAATAAATGTCTCAGTTTCTTACATGAGTCAGGAGCAACAGCAGGTCTTTGGAAAGGTGGCTTCTATGTATCATTGTATATCTAGTCACAACTCTGATGAACATTTTTATAGTCTTTCTATGCTTTTGATGAATTTTTTTTATTCATGTTTTGTAGAGATGGTTGTAGGAACCACTTTTTAAATGAACCACTTTTTCTTATAAATAATGTTTTTGAAATTTGTGATTAAGCTTATTTTCACATGTTGATGTGGAGGTTGAGTGGTAGTGTATAGTATATTTCAGTTCTTACAGATTTTACTCTTCTTTATTTGTGTCTGATATGTTCATGTGCACCTTAAGGTGATTCTGATAATTTTGTTGGTTCCCCACATATTTTAGTAATCCTACCACCTTGCTTCTCTTAGAGTTCTACTTCCTTTCTTCTCAGGGCCCCTCTTTACTTTTCTCCTAGGATATTTAAGTCCCTGAACAGATGTGTACTTCCGCCTGACCAGTTGCACTCCCAGACTGAACAGAAGATAAAGGAATTCAAAACCTGAATGGAGTTTTCTCTCACATTCTTCAGCAAACATTTGTATCTACCAGAACCTTTTCCTGGAGAGTGAGGTAATTTCTCAGTTTTAGATTGCTCTTCCTTTGTTGGGGCTGCAGAACAATTGTTTGAGAAGAGAAAAACAAAACAAATACTGATGACCTCTCACTCCTCAACATGGAAGGCTACTTTCCACTTGTTTGGGTAGAGACTGGGAGGTGTCCTTGTGTTTTTCCTTCCTGTGACAACTAGATTTCACCTGCCCTGGGAGGAATCTGGAAACAGGGCAGAAAAAATATCTCCATAAGTAAAACCCATCATGTGTTATTTTTCAGTTTATTCCCCCATATTTCCTGGATTGTTTACTTCTTGATGTTTTTATTTATTTATTTATTTTTAAATTTATTATTTATTTTTTTTTACAAACTGCATTTTGATTCATTGTATGCAAATGGGGTACAAATCTTCATTTCTATGGTTGTACACCATGTAAATCCACACCATTTGTGTAATCATACATGTACATAGGGTAATAATGTCTGTCTCAGTTCACTATCTTTTCTTTCCCTACCCTCTCCCACCCCATTTCCCTCTACACAATCTATTCTTCAATTAATTGCTTTCTTACTTGCCCAAATTTATGTCATGATAGGTTTGAAATTAGCCAGCTCCTGATGGGCAACTCTGATTGCAGAGCAACTTGATGCTCATGGGCCAGTAGCATGTCAAGAGTGAGTTTTTAAATAGCTGACAGTTTTCTTCTGCTCCAAAATAGGAGTCTGTAAACTATGACCAAATCTGGGCCATTGACACTTGTTATATGACATGCAGGAGAAGAATAGCTTTTATGTTTTAAAAATGTTATTTCAGTACCTATATGGTATTCTTAATTTTGCCTCTTACCCTGCAGATCCTTAAATATTTTTTTATTTTGGTACATAGGAAAAATGCCCTAGGGGGTTTGCACTACAGTTCTCTTGTTGGAACTTTCCAGAGATGTCACATGATATCCTTCTACCATAGGTACTTATGGCACTGTGGGGTCCCCAGGTCATATTACCTAGTCAGCAGAGGTGCTTGTGCCAGAGCCCAAACCTATCCTTCTAGCAGCATCCTGATTCATTTGCTGAAGGGATCAAGGGAATATCTGAGTGTTGATTCCAAATTCCAAAGATCTTACCAAGCCCTGGGCCTCTTTCTTAGCAGTGGATGCTATAAGTTTGCCCTAGACCACTGAGTCCATAAAAACTGAATAGTAATCTTATGTTTCTACTTTTAGTGTACATGTGCTTTACCAGGGTCACTAGGATACTTGCCACTTCCTGTTTATAGGTCTGATAAACATGGTGACATCAATTTGTGAACTGCTGTAAGGCTCCACAGATAATTAGAAGATCAAAGTTCCTTTGGATTATATTGTGACAGAGGGTTAGGAAAGTGAAAATGGATTCAGGAAAGACCTTGACCATGTCTTGTCTCTTCCAGTTAAATGAGAACTGCTTCTGATCCTTCTTCCTGATAGGAATTGAAAATAGATTTTCAGGGGGTCAAAGGTGACATACCATGTATAGGGGTTGTGTTTATCTGTTCTAGTGGAGATGCCACATCTGTCACAGCTGCTGTGGCCAGGGCTCTTGCCGGTTATGTTAACCATAGTTTCCACAACGACAGTGACCCATCTCATTTTTCGAGGGAACTGGGAAATGCCTGGGAATTAAATGGTCATACAATGCAGTGCATCACCCCTGTGTCCCTTAAATATTTAAGGATGGCCCTTTTCTTTGCCATTTCACCTGAGATGTGGTCTTTGAGTGTGGGGGCAGCCTCTGGGTCTTCCATTAGGTTTTTCCCACCATGATGACTCTTATTGCACATGACAGATTATTAGTGTGGGGGTTCTACCACCTGGTAAGTCTGTCATTTCAAATAATGCATTCATGCTACCACAGAAATGATTATAAAATGTGTCAAAGGATCCATTGTATCCACTGTAAGACTGACTTTCAAAAACATTCCACTTGTCACCTGGATTTTATATGCTCCCTCTTTAACATGCGTGGAGGCATGATAGGATAAATTCTCTGGGATAAGTGTCATCTGAGGTCTGGTATACACTAGCTTTTGAACTGTTTGGGGATGCCTCTTTCCCCAGTGTATCACTATAATAATAAATGACTGAACAGATGCAGATTTGGAAACCAAGCAAAAGATTATTATTTTCCATGTCAGTAAGTTGATTCAGCCTTTGGCTCATCTCTTCTGGATCTGCTTTGATCTGTTTTGATCTGTTTTCATTTTTCTATTTTTACTATTATTATTATTATTATTATTATTAATTGTTTTTACACAGTTGGGGTTGAAACCAGGTGCACTCAACACTGAGCTACGTTACTGGTCCTTATTTTTTTTCTTTTATTAAAATATTTTTTATTTTTACAGACCACATTTCAATTAATTGTACACAAATGGGGTACAACTTTTCATTTCTATGGTTGTACACAAGATAGATACACACCACTCATGTAATCATACATACACATAGGGTAATGATGTCTGTTTCATTCTATCTTTCTGTTCTTCACCCCTCCCACCCCATTTTTCTCTACACTATCCAAAGTTCATTCATTCTTCTCTTCCCCCATCCCCCCCCATTTTATATTGTCATGCACTTATCAGAGAAAACCTTTGACCTTTGGTTTTTTGGGATTGACCTATTTCACTTCACATGATATTTTCCAATTTTGTCCATTTACCAGCAAATGCCATAATTTTATTCTTCTTTATGGCTGAATAATAATCATATATATATATATATATATATATATATATATCACAGTTTTCTTTATACATTCATCAATTGAAGAGCATCTAGACTGATTCCACAATATATAGCTATTGTGAATTGAGCTGCTATGAACATTGATGTGACTGTATCACTGTAGTATGCTGATTTTAAGTTCATTGGATATAAACCGAGGAGTGGGATAGTTGGGTCAAATGGTGGGTCCATTCCAAGTTTTCTGAGGAATCTCCATACTGCTTTCCAGAGTGGTTGCACTAATTTGCAACTCTATCAGCAATGTATGAGTGTGTCTTTTTCCCCACATCCATGCCAACACTTAGTATTGCTTGTGTTCTTGATAATACCCATTCTAATTGGATTTGGATAAAATCTTAGGATGGTTTTAATTTGCATTACTCTAATTGCTAAGGATGATGAACACGTTTTCAGATATTTGTTGATCACTTGTATATCTTCTTCTGTTAAATGTCTACCCATTTCCTTAGCCCATTTATTGATTGGGTTCTTTGTATTTTGGGTGTAAACATTTTTAAGTTCTTTAAAAACTTTGGAGATTAGTGCTCTGTCTGAAGTGTGTGTGGAAAAGATTTTTTCCACTCTGTAGGCTCTCTTTTCACATTACTGTTTGTTTCCTGTGCTGAGAAAAAACTTTTTAGCTTGAATCTATCCCATTTATTGATTCTTGCTTTTATTTCTTGCGCTATGGGGGTCTTGTTAAGGAAGTCTCGTGCTAAGACAACATAATGGAGATTCAAGCATACTTTTTCTTGTATTTGGTGAAGGGCCTTGGACCTAATTTATAGATCCTTGATCCCTCTTGAGTTGAGTTTTGTACAGGGTGAGAGATAGGGGTTTAATTTCATTTTATGGATTTTTAGTTTTGCCAGCACTATTTGTTGAAGAGGGTATCTATTCTCCATTGTAAGTTTTTGGCACCTTTGTCTAATATGAGATAACTGTTCTTATGTGGGTATATCTCCATGTCTTCTATCTTGTCTATTTTGTTGCCAATACCATACCGTTTTTGATGCTATTGCTCAATAGTAGAGTTAAAGGTCTGGTATTGTGATACCTCCTGCATCACTCTTCCTGCCCAAGATTGCTTTGGCTATTCTGGATCTTTTGTTCTTCCAGATGAATTTCAAGATTTCTTTTTCTGTTTCTATGAGAAATATCATAGGGATTTTAATTGGAATTGTGTTAAGTCTGTATAGCAACCTTGGAAGTATGGTCATTTTGATAATATTAATTCTGCCTATCCAAGAACATGGGAGATCTTTCCATCTTCTAAGGTCTTCTTCAATTTCTTTCATTAATGTTCTGTAGTTTTCATTGTAGAGATCATTCACCTGTTTGGTTAGATTGATTCGCACATATTTTTTTTTTCCTGAGGTTATTGTGAATGGAGTTGTTTTGCTCATTTCCCTTTCAGATGTTTATAGCTTATGTATAAAAATGCTTTAGATATAAATGTGTTGATTTTATATCCTGCTATTTTATTGAATTCATTATCAGGTCTAGAAGTTTTCTGGTAGAGTTTTTTAGATTCGCTAAATATATAATCATGTCATTGGCAAATAGTGACAGCTTGGGTTCCTCTCTTCCTATTCATATGCCTTTAATTTCTTCTTTCTGTCTAATTGCTCTGGCTAGTATTTCAGGGATGATGTTGAATAGAAGTGGTGAAAGAGGTCATCCCTGTCTTTTTCCCATTTTAAAAGGGAATGCTTTCAGTTTTTCTCCATTAAGAATGATGTTGGCCATGGGCTTAGCATAAATAGCCTTTGCAATGTTGAGATATGTTCCCATTATCCCTGTTTTTTCTAGTGCTTTGAGCATGAAGGGGTATTGTATTTTGTCTGAATGCTTTCTCTGCATCAATTGAAATAAGTATATGTTTCTTATACTTAAGTCATTCATGTGATGAATTACATTTATTGATTTCCAAATGTTGAACCAACCTTGCATTCCCAGGGTGAACCACACTTGATTGTGGTGCACTATCTTCTTAATATGTTTTTGATGTGGTTTTCCAGTATTTTGTTAAGGATTTTTATGTCATAGTTATTGATCTAAAATTTTCTTTCCTTGATGTGTCTTTATCTGGTTTGGGTATGATGGTGATTTTATCTTCATAGAATGAGTTTGGTAGGGTTTCCTCCTTTTACATTTCCTGGAATAGTTTGAGAAGTATTGGAATGAGTTCTTCTTTGAAGGTCTTGTAGAACTCAGCTGAGAATTCATCTGGGGCTGAGCTTTTCTTGGTTGGTAGGTTTTGATGGCTTCTTCTACTTCATTGCTTGATATTGATCTGTTTAAATTGTATATGTCCTCCTGGTTCAGTTTAGAAGGATCATATGTCTCCAGAAATTTGTCAATGTCTTTGATATTTTCTATTTTGTTGGAGTATAGATTTTCAAAGTGGCTTCTCATTATTTTATGTATTTCAGTGGTGTCTGTTGTGATATTTCCTTTTTCATCATGAATTTTAGTAATTTAAGTTTTCTCTCTCCTTCTCTTTGTTAGTGTGGCTAAGGGTTTGTCTATTTTGTTTTCCAAAGAGCCAACTTTTTGTTTTGTCAATTTTTTGAATTGTTTCTTTTGTTTCAATTTCATTGATTTCAGCTCTGATTTTAATTATACCCTGTATTCTACTACTTTTGGTGTTGTTCTGTTGTTTTAGTCTAAGGATTTGAGCTGTAATGTTAGGTCATTTAGTTGTTGACTTTTTATTCTTTTCTTGATTGTGCTCCATGTAATGAATTTTTCTCTTAGAACTGCTTTCATAATATCCCAGAGATTTTGATCTGTTGTATCATCATTCTCATTTACTTCTAAGAATGTTTTTATCTCCTCCCTGATGTTTTCTGTTATCCATGCTTCATTCAACAGCATATTATTTAGTCTCCAGGTTTTGGAGTAATTTCTGTTTTTTATTTTGTCATTGATTTCTAATTTCATTCCATTATGATCTGATAGAACACTATTTTTGCATTTACTATGGGTTACTTTGTGGTATAACATGTGGTCTATTTTCAAGAAGGTTCTATGTGCTGCTGAGAAGGAAGTGCATTCACTCATTTATGGCTGGAATATTTTATATATGTCTGTTAAGTCTAAGTTATTGATTATGTTATTCTATGGTTTCTTTGTTTGTTTTTGTTTGGAAGATCTATCCAGTGGTAACAGTGGTGTGTTAAACTCACCCAGAATTATTGTGTTGTGGTCTATTTGATTCCTCGAATTGAGGAGGATTTTTTGATATACATGGATGCACCATTATTTGGGGCATAAATATTTATGATCATTATTTCTTCCTGATTTATGGTTCCCTTAATCAGTATGAAATGTTCTTCTTTGTCCCTCTAACTTTGACTCAAAGTTCACTTTATCTGAAATAAGGTTGGAATCCCCCACTTTTTTACTTAGTCCATGTGCATGGATATTTTCCCCATCCTTTCATCTTTAGTCTGTGGATGTTCTTATCTGAGATGAGTCTCTTGAAGGCAGCATATCGTTGGGTCTTTCTTTTTAATCTAATCTGCCAGTCTATGTCCTTTGATTGATGAGTTTAAGCCATTAACTTTCAGGGTTGTTTTTGAGATATCATCTGTATTCCCAGTCATTTGGACTTATTTGTGGTTTTTAACTTGACTTGGTTTCTCCTTTGATTTTTCCTTTAAGGTAGTTCCTCCCATGCTGACTTACATTGTTTTTCATTTCCTCCTCATGGAATAGTTTGCTGAGAATATTGTGTATTGCATACTTTCTATTTGTAAAATTCTTTTAACTTTTGTTTCTCATGGAAGGATTTTATTTTGTCTTCAAATTTGAATATTAGGCTTCTTGGGCATAGGATTTGTGGTTGGCAACCATGTTCTTTCAGAGCTTAAAATATGTTGTTCCAGGCACTTCAAGCTTTTAGAGTCTGGACTGAGAAATCTGCTGATATCCATATTGGTTTCCCCCTATATGTAATCTGATGCTTTTCTCTCTCAACCTTCAAAATCCTATCTTTATTTTGTATGTTAGGCATTTTCATTATTATGTGCCTTGGTGTGAATCTGTTTTGATTTTGTGCATTTGCTGTTTTATAAGCCTCTTGTATTTGATTTTCCATTTTATCCTTCAGGTTTGGGAAATTTTCTGATATATTATTTCTTTCAAAAGTTGTCCATTCCTTTGGTTTGTATCTTTGTGCCTTCCTCAATTCTGATAGTTCCAATAATTCATGATGTCCCATAGTTATTGGTGGTTCTGTTCATGATTTTTTTTTACCATCTTCTCTGTTTGAGCAACTTTAGTTTCAAGATTAAATATTTTGTCTTCATTGTCTGAGGTTGTCTTCCATGTGGTCTAGACTATTGGGGATGCTTTTCATTGAGTTTTTTATTTGGTTTATTGTTTTGTTTATTTCAAGGATTTCCATTTTCTTTTCTTTTTTTCTTTTTTGAGATTATCTATTTCTTTGTTGAAATGATCTTTTGCTTCCTGCAATTGCTCTTTTTCAACTGTTTATTGGAGTGATTATTCTTTGCCTGCATTTGCTCTCTTATCTCATCCTTTGCTTCATGAATCCTTTTAATTATGTATATTTTAATCTCCATTTCTGACATTCCTTCTACCATGCCATCACTGGATTCTGTTAATATGGAATCTAGGTTTGTTTGGATCATTTTCTTCCTTTGTTTTTTATGTTGTTCATGTACCTTCCCCTCTACCAGTGCAGATCTGGGGTATTGCAGTTTACCCCCTACAGGCTTATAGTGACCCTCCACATTTCCAAAATCTTTAAGTGCAGGATCAATATTAGCAGTGCCCAGTGCAGACAATATGCAAACTTAAACCAAATAGTCCCTATGAAAACGTTAACAATATTGTCATAATAAACAGAACAAGTTCAATTATTGTCCACAATATAACAAATAGATTTGCAATGAGGTCTGCAGTTTCTAATGGAGGACAACGAGGATGGGGAGGGACATAGGATGTAGCTGTTAATGGGATAAGAAAATAGTATATAGAAGTTCTAGATCATAGAAAGAATAATAGCATAATCAAAATATGTTGTTTGTATGAGCAAAGGGAGAAAGAGACTGAAGAAACAGGCAAACAAAAAGAAAATAGAGTGAGAAAAGTAAAGAAATAAAAACTTAAAATTTTTCAAAAAGGAGAAAAGAAAGAAAAAGGATAAAGAATCTACACAATAACTGTCATACAGTATTCCATCCTCCCAGTCTTCAGTAGCCTGATATATGAAAGGTACCTCACAATGAGCTTCTAGTCTCCAGAAGGCATCTCAGGATGAGATTTGCCCCACCTAAAGATGGGAGCTCCCACTTCCAGGCTAATCCAAGATGACTGCTTTGGCTTCCAAATATGTTGGAAAGTTGAGAACTGTAGCTCGGGGTATGGGCGTGGTTGGGCAGGGGTCCTGTTGGTGGGGTGCAGTCAGTGAATCTGGGGGTCCTGCCAGTGGGGAGCAGTCAGTGTAGGGATCCTGGAGATGGGGCTCATTCAGTCTGGCCAGGGATCCTACAAGTTCTGCTGTTGTTTCAAAATGGCAGCAGTCATGTGAAATCAAACCTGCAGGTACTGTGACAGTGGATCTCCAGGCAACAGCAGGCAGCTGGTGCTCCACTGGTTGTCTGTGGTCAGTCTGCTGACTGCTATGGAATCATTACCAGGTGAACCTCGGGTGGTGGGTGAAGGGTAGGTGAAAGGCAGGTGATGGACAGGCAAGAGGCAGGCAAATGGTGAATGATAGACACCAGTCAGTGAGCAATCTACACTCAAAAATAAAACTGCAGGTGATCACAGTAGACAAATGGGGTAAACAGCAAGAAATCGATAAGCAGCAAAAACTGCCTCACCATGAAACAGATGTTCTCTGCTTGAAACTGGAGTTATGGAGCAACAAGGAACAGACTCCCTCTTGTCTGCCATCATGGATCCTTGATGTTTTTAATTATAGTACATGGTTTGTTCTCTGTTTAGAGTTTTAGCTTAAATCTGTGTGAAAGACAAGTTATCTGACGTTCTTCATTTTGATCCAACCAAAAATCTGCAGTTACTTTAGGACAAACATATTTACATTGTCATATAAGGTAAGCTTTCTTTCTTTTTCAGGGTGCAATATTTTTCCATTTTTGTATATGCCACTCCTTTCTGTCCATTCCTCTCCCAAATGTAGGTTCAGTTGTTTCCACATCTTGCCTGTTCTCGGTAGTGCTTCAGCATGTTCACATGTGAACATGTGCGTGCAGATATCTTTCACTGCTGACTTCCACTTATTTGAGATATGTCCAGAAGTGAAATTGGTGGATCATAAAAATGTCAGCCACCAAGGAAAACTACTGCATGGTTCTGCTTATATGAGGTATTTTAGAAAAAACTTTTAACAATATGAATATATACACTGTCTCACCCTCTTTCTCATATAGAAATGAAAATTTAATGAAGATGTGTCCTCATCACTATAGCATATTTACCAATGTTGTCCAAAAAAGGTGCTTAATGCAATATATTCTTTTCTCTGTGGTTTTTCATTCTACTTAAACTAGTTGAAGTTTCAGAATTCTAGGAATTCCCTGACATTTGGAAAGAAAATCATTGAGATGTTAAGAAAGGGTAAAATGAATTTTTCTTTCAAGGACACTTAGATGTTTTTTGAAAGATGTAGCCATAAGAGTGTGAATGGGGTCTTGAATTAATGGACTTTGTATTGGCATAATTGTCATATGTTTTGAAGCAGTCCATGTTGAGTAGTACAGAAATATTATATTCAATCACAAACTTACCATTGTTCCAAAACTTAGATTTTTTTTTTTACTTTATGGTACTGTGAGAGCAATACATCATTTGTAGAATTACACTTCAGATTTTGCTTTTGATCTTTTTCCAGTTTTCCAATATGTGGCAGTACACTTCCTCATGTTCTTGGGAAGTGACAGTGAGCTGAGATTCCCTCTGAGTCATCTAGGCATGAAGTGAAAGAAAGGAGCATAGTATGTACTGTGGTCTTGAGGCAGGGTGGCCAGGCAAATTAAACACATTTCTGGTAACTCTATAAAAGCAGTAGTCCCAAAATTTAATATTAAATTAAATAGCAATATGATCTTAAACCTTTTGTAAGGATGATGTTATACTCCTGCATTTAGCCACCATTTTAAAAAGAGAAATCTCACATTGACATTTTGGGATGCACAAAAACATTCCTACAGTGTAAAAAGGCTTCTTCATGCCATGTGAATGTACTGATTGGATCTGTCATGAGATTCCAGACTCATAAAAACCTGTATTTCTTTCTACTCTATGGAAAAGAAGATGTTGGGCCCAGAAAACCTGGCTAAAGAAATTGAAATCACTTTAGAGATGAGAAAAATACTGATGATTGATGATACCCCTGAAATATTTTCATTAAAATATATTATTGAAACAAAATTGGGAAAGAACACTACTACCACATTGTTTTTTAATATGTATTTTGTTATAATTGCTTTTAACCTTTTCAAATTTCCCATGGTATTATTAGAATATTTCCCAATGACACAAAAATTGTTGTATAAATGGGAAATCAAATTCTTAAAGTATTTAATTGGCCACTAATCACTCAGTGTCAAGTGTACTTAGTCTCCTCTAACCTGAACCAGGTTTCTTTACTTGTTTTTTTAATGATCATGACACTTTTGGTGGTACTGGTCAGGTAATTTGTCGAATGTGTCTCAGATTTTGTTTTATGTTTTTATGTTTTTCTCCTACACTATAGTTTGGGACTTTTGGAAACAAGAGTCCAGAAGTGAAGTGCCCTCATGTCTTTTCAATATGCTCGGCCAGGGCCTTTGAGAGATCCATGTGACACTGTGGGTGATGTTGACCTTCCTCACTCAGTTCAGGTCATGCGTACCAGGCTACTCTGTTGTAAAGTTACTCTTCTTCGTTCTCCATACCCTGTTCTTTGGGATCATGTACCAAGTTTAGCCCACCCTCCAGGGGACAGTGAGGAGGAAGTTCTGTTTTCTAAATGGGGGAATCTAACATTGGGAATTCCCCTTAAAGAAGTTTGTCTCTTTCCTACATTTATTATTATTTTTTTCATTTATTCATATCAGTATGAACACAGGCATGTTTATTTCATGCTTTATTTATAATGCAAAGTTGTGCTATTAAGAAATTGTAGCAGAGCACAGTGGCACACACCTGTAATCCCAGTGGCTTGGGAGGCTGAAGAAGGAGGATTGCACGTTTAAAGCCAAACTTGGCAAAAGCAAAGCACTGAGCAACTCAGTGAGACTGTCTCTAAATAAAATACAAAATAGGTTTGGAGATTTGGGTCAGTGTTTGAGTGCCCCTGAGTTCCATTCCTGGTTACCTCCCCCCAAAAAATTCTAATAAATAACAAAAATGAATGCATTTAAACATCACAGCAACTGTCTTAAGTTGATGTTATTATTATGGCTACTTCAAAGGTGAGGACTATGTCTTCTGATGTCACATTGACAGGATTCAAATTTGAATCCATCTTGGTCATGCAAAGCTTGTCCTCCTTCAATTTCAATCTATTTTTTGGTTGCTCGATCAAAATACATGAAGCAGGGAAAAACATAAAGTAAAGAGTTTTATTTAACTCACAGTTTTGAAGGTTAAAAGCTGTTGTGCCAGAATCAGCTCAGATCTAGTGAGGACTTTGTGGTGATGAAATCAGAATGAAGGGAATGTGTGAGGAAGGAAGATATCACATGGTGAGACAGAAAATCAGACAGCAGGAGTATCTGAGTCACTCTTTTATAACAACACTTCTACAGAAACTAAACAACTTTCCATGGAAACTATCATAATTCTTTCTGAGACTGATGCCATTAATGATCTAATATCCCCTAGACTCCACCTCTTAAAGGGTCCACAACCTCCAAACATTACCACACTGAGAATGAAGCTCCCAACCCATGAACACTCAGCAGACACACTCAAGCCAGAACTAAATCATAGCTCCTCATTTGTATGAACTGATCTCTTGTGATGAACAAAAAAGCTATTTTCTCTCTCTAGAGTTTACAGTATCCAAAACCATTCAGATCTTGCTTGTTCAATTAGTTTCTTTCATACACTTGCATTAGCACCTGATTCTGGGTGCTTTATAAAGACACACAGTAACTTGTTTTGGAGTTCTGGAGATTCAGGAAGATGTAACCAACTTTTGCATGGCTCTTATGAGGGCCTTCAGTGTGCATCACAACATGGGGCATAGCATAATTGTGGAAGTACCTTCAAAAGAGAGATTAAATGGTAAGACGGAAAGCTAGAGAGACTGAGGGTTCAGACTTGCTAAAACAACAAACTTTCATGGGTAATAATTGTAGTCCTGAGAAAACTACATTAAACTATTTTAAGAGTGGTAACCCAAAGACCTGACCATGTTCCACTCTACCTCACCTCTTAAAGATCCTATGATGTGGTATCAGTGCCAAGAAAAACTACCTTATGGATTGCTATGGCAAAGAAACAAAGGAAAACTAACTTGTGGAGTTGTTTAAACCATGAGTGAGTCAAGCTCCTTTGAGTGTTTCCTCATCATTTTATTATCAGCAGCAAGAAGCCCTACATGCCAGTAACTTGAACTTTATTGTTATCAATACAACATATTAATATTTTATAACTTGTTCCTTCCTCCCTGAAACACTGTTCTAATTTCTTGGAATGTTCTGCTTGCAGAATTCAGATAACACTTTCCTGTGTGCCACATATAGTCTTTTTCTATTCATTCCTGTTACCTAATGTAACCTTCTACCCCCATGCTACTTCCCACAAAATGTTCACATAAGTTGGAACCACTCATGGCAAGTAATTTGCCTCATGGTGATTCCAAGATATCCCCATCTTTAAAATTTTAACAAAGACAGTTTCATTGAATTTAAGTCTAGTTCTGTGTCATTGAAGATGGTATATTAACCATAGAAGTGGTGTATACTGCAGGATGGTTCCTCGATGGCATGGTACTGTAGGGGGTTACTTGCAATTTAGATTCCAAGCTAGGAGACAAATTATAATGGAAAGATCAATCATTGAGGATTTATCCTACAAATCAAGATGAAAAGAATAGAAAATGGACCAATTTTGTTAACCTTTTTATGGTGTTCTTATATTCTTGCATTTTAAGTAGTTACATTTTTTCATCAACTTCCCTTTGATGTGCATCAATACATTTTCCAAGAGGGAATGCAAAAATTGACAACAGCAATTTCTTTGTATTCATCATTTTTGAGATGTATCATCATAAGATAAAAGTGTGGTAGAAAATTGATGAAATTCTGAGTGACATTCAAGTTGTTTTCTGGTTCAAAATCTTCCTGATGTTCTCCAAGCCAAAGAACTGATGCTTCAAGGGCATCTACTATTCTTAATATTTGTTGATCAATATGCATCACCCTCATAATTGTGATGTAACATATTGCATATAAGTATTCAATTCATGAGCTGTTTGAAAGGAAGTGGCTAACACACTGGCAGCTGTAGGAGCAATTGCTGCTGTGTCACTGATAGCAGTAATTGTGGCTATGAGAGCAGCAAGAAAATATTTGTGACTATGTAATATTGATTCATCATTGCATGTAGAAAAAACATTATGCCATGGAGAGATAAGATGAACTGGAATTCATCCATGAACTCATCGTTTTAAAATTATGACTGCAGTAATATTTAAGTTAATATGGGTAGAAGGACAAAGGGTTTTCCAGGTCCTGTTTTCCTGAAGAGTGACTTTAGAAGACCATGGTTCATAACTAAAATTGGAAAGGTTTATATTTTGAATAAATGTCAGAATATAAGGTTTAGAGGTATACACCATTATGTAAGCTTCTGTTTTATTGCATTTTCATAATCATTGTATCAAAGAATGCTCCAAATGTCTGTGACTGAGATCCTGGGGAATAAAGGGTAATCCCAATCATCATATATTAATATGAGGTTGGGAATATAAATTAGTGGAATTTACACATAATCATAAAATGGAGCATGTCTGTCCTGGATTTCAATTAGTAGATCCACTACTATGAAAGAACAACAAAGATGCCCATGTGGTAGCATTGTGTGGCAGGGAATAAAATATGCTGGTCTCCAGTTTTCTAAAATTAAGTCTGAAATTAAATTTTGTATACTAAACCTGGGGGATCTGCAAATGCTTAAAGAAAATCTGGGAAATCTAGGCCATGTATGTGACTATGGTTGCAAATAGGAATAGATTATCCTGAAAACCCTAGCAATTTTATAAAACTTTGATGTTACTCATGTGAGATTTATTTTGATAAATATTATTCATGTACCATTGTTCCTTTATTTGAGCACTTGGTTAGACAGATGGGAAGATTTGGACTATATATATTCCAGAGCCTGACATATAGTGAGCCTGTGACAAAGGTCACCTCATCCTGGAGTCTCATTTTTCTCCTTTTACCATTGTTCTGGCCCTGGCTGGAATGCCATCTGTTCGGGTTCCCACATCAGTGGCTTTTAAAATGCTTTTGAAACTTCCAATGCTTTGGTCAGCACACAGCTCTTTGGTCAGGTTCTTAACCCCATCTGTTATTCCAAATTTTACCAGTATGTCAAATTTCACCCAGAGTTGTGTACACAGTAGGTACTTAGTAAATGATTAATGAATGCCTTGAGAACTGGTAATCAAATTCAACCTTTGGTAAAATATTTTACCTAAAAAATGTCTTCTTGTCACTGTAACTATGAATAAGAGAATAGAAGTATTTTTATTTCTCTTTGTCATGGGAGGTAACAGACACCCAGATAGGTGGTGTAGCCCAACTATAGCCACACGGATGATAAGTATAACCTGGGCTTGGACTTAGGTTGTCTGAGTTCAGAGGTTGAGCTCCTTCTATAATATATCATTTTGCTCACCTGGCTTCAGAGCATCTGTCCACCCCTCTCCCCTCTGCAGACTCCTACCAGCTTCTTTTATTTGTTTTCCTCTCGCAGAACTCAGTGATGCTCTGAAAACCTGCCAGGAGGAGTTTAAACCCAGGTCTGGATTATAGGGGCAGAGAGAGTGAGCGTAAGTTCATTGGTGGGGGAAGAAACACTTTCAGAGGAGCACATGGTCATTAGGAGCAGAGAATTTGGGGGCAGACAGATCCAGGTTTAAATCCTGTAGCAGTCACTTTTTGGTTCTAGGAAAAGTGATCAAATTCCTTGACCCCATTAGCAAAACAGTTACAACTTCTGAAGACTTAGTAAAATCTGTATACTGTACCTTCGAACATACCTAGAATGCAAGCATCTCTCATCCTTTTCACCTTGAGGGTCCAAGTCATTATTAGCTCTGTCTTGAACCAAGTTCTTCATTTGTCTCCTTCACATACATCCAAGGGGCTCACCTAATACAGTCAGAAAGACCTTGTTCAAAATAAGTCAACACAACAACCAGACAGAATAGCAATAAGGAAAAATAAATCAAACATTAGAGACCCTTGGGACCTGGAAGACACTTACTGAGTACTGCAGTAGCAGAATACTTGGTTTCCCAAGTACACATTCTTTGGGATGGAGCATATTTAAGATGCAAAATAGAAGTTAATATTTTAAAAAGACTGAAACCAAAGTATCTCTCCTAAACACAATGAAAGGAAAAAAGAAAGCCACAGCAGATGGAAGACTGTAAACTCCAAAAATAAAATGAAATTCAAAAACCCACTCAAATTATCAATGTGTCAAAGAAGAAATCACAAGATATACTAGGTTAGTTATGTAAATTGGGACAAAAATGGACAGCAAAACACAACCTACTAAAACCTGTGGACTGTCCCTATTGACAGAAGAGGAAATTGAGACTCTGATGTTGGGGTATATGTCTAAGACAGCATCACCAGGGAGTTCCAGGATCAGGCCTGGGACCCAGGACTTCAGAGCCCAAATCACAATCATGATGCTCAGTGAGTTTCTTTCTGTGAAGTTCTAGAGATTAGTCCCATCAATGACTGCTCACCACTTCTGGATCCTGGCCCACCAGAGATCACAACCTGCTTCCAGGCCCCTACCCAACCACACCCCACACAGACTCAAAACCCATGCCCCATCCAGTAGCTCCCCATCTGCCAATGTGTTTAGAAGCTGGTGAAGCCATCTAGCATTATCCCTGAAGGGGAAGCCACCATCTTTAGGTGAGGCAACTCCCATCCTGAGATGCCCACTGGAAACTGGAAGCTATTTTTCAGGTACCTCACTTGCATCAGGAAACTGAAAACTGGGAGGTTGGAATAGTAAATGACTCTTATACCATAGATTTTTAAATTTTTTTATTTTTTATTTCTTCATTTTTTTCTCACTCTATTTTTTGTTTATTTGCCTATTTCCTCAGAGTCTCTTTCTCCCCTTTCTTATGCTAGCAATCAACTTCTTTGGATCCCATTCTCACTTTTCACATGATCTATTACCTCTGTATATTCACTTCTTATCCCATTAAGTTATATCCTATATTCCTCCTCCCCATCCTCTTTGTCCACCATTAGAAATTATGGATCTCATGGCAAGCCTATTGACTATATTGTAGATACTACTTAAGCTCATCCTGTTTATTACAATACTGTTAACAAATTTATAGGTGCTATCTGTTTTAGGGCTGCATATTGGTTGTATTGGGTGCTGCTAATATTGATCTACCTCTTAGAGGAGAGGTATTGGAAACCTGGAGCATCACAATAAGCTTATAGGGGGAAAACTGCAATACCTCAGATACTCACTGCTAGAAGGGAAGATACAGGAACAACATGAAAAAACAGGGGAAGAAAGTGTCCCAAACCAAGATGCTACTTTGATAGAATCCAATGACCACATGGCAGTAGAAATGTCCAAAAAGGAGTTTAGAATGTACAGAATTAAAATGATTTGTGAAGCAAAGGATGAGATAAAAGAGCAAATGCAGTCAATGCATTATCACTCCAATAAATAGTTAAAAGAGCAAATGCAGCAAGTGGAAGAGCATTTCAATAAAGAAATAGAGATTCTGAAAACAAAACAAATAGAAATACTTGAAATGAAGAAAACAATAAACAAAAGTAAAAACTTGATAGAAAGCATAACCAACAGAATAGATCATCTGAAATATGGAATCTCAGAAAATGAAGAAAAAAATATTTAATCTTGAAAATAAAATTGACCAAACTGACAATATGGTAAGAAATCATGAATGGAATCTCCAAAAATTATGGGGTATCATGAAAAGATGAATTTTACAAATTATTGGGATTGAGATACAAACCAAAGGATTGAACAACCTATTCAACAAAATAATATCAAATAATTTTCCAAATCTGAAAACTGAAGTGGAAAATCAAATACAAGAGACTTACAGAACATCAAATGTACAAAATTACAACAGATCCACACCAAGGCACATTTAAATAAAAATGCCTAACATACAAAATAAAGATAGGATTTTAAAGGCTGCAAGAGAAAAGCATGAGATTACCTAGAAGGGGATAACAAAAGGGACATCAGCAGAATCCTCAGCCCACACCCTAAAATTTAGAAGGGCCTGGTACAACGTATTTCAAGTTCTGAAAGAATAGCAATGACAACCAAGAATCTTATATCTACCAAAACTAACCTTCATATTTGATGATGAAATAAAATCCTTCCATGAGAAACAAAATGGAAATCCTGCACTACAGAACATTCTCAGCCAAATATTCCATGAGGAGGAAATGAAAAAAAGGAACTACCCTAAAGCAAAAGTCAATCAAAGGAGAAACCATATCAAGCTAAAAACTAAAAATAAGCCAAGATGACCAGGAATACAAATCATCTCTCACTAATAACTCTGAATGTTAATGGTCTAAACTCATTAATCAAAAGATTTAGAATGTCATATTGGATTTAAAAGAAAGACTCAACAATATGCTGCCTCCAAGAGACTCATCACATAGGGAAAGAAATACATAGACTAATGGTGAAAGGATGGGGGAAAACATACCACAAATGTGGCCTCAGTAAAAATGCAGGGGCCTCCATTCTCATATAATATAAAGTGGACTTCAAGACAAATTTAGTCAGAAGGGTTAAAGAATGACATTTAATACTGCTTAAGTGAATCATAAATCAGTGGAAATAACAATTTTAAATATTTATATCTCAAACAATGACCCATTATATGCATCAGACAAATCTTTCTCAATTCCAGGGAACAAATAAACCACAACACAATAATCCTGGGTGACTTTAACACAATGCTCTCACCACTGGATAGATCTTCCAAACATAAATTGAACAAAGAAATCACAGAATTCAATAACACAATCAATAACTTAGACTTCACAGTCATATATAAAGTATTTCAACCATCATTGAGCAAATACACTTTCTGCACAGTAGCTCATGGATTTTTCTCTAAAATAGACCATATCTTATGCCACAAAGCATCCCTTAGTAAAAACAAAAAAAAAAAAGAGCTACTACCTTGTATTCTATCATATCATAACAGAATGAACTTAGAAATCAATGATAAAATAAAAACAGAAAATACTCCAACACCTGGAGACTAAATAATATGTTATTGAATAAAGCATGGGTAACCAAAGACATCAGGGAGGAGATTAAAAACATTCTTAGAGGTAAATGAGAATATGAATGATTCAATCTATCAAAATCTCTAGGACATTTTGAAAGCAGTACTAAAAAAAATTCATTGCAAGGAGCACATTCAATAAAAGAATACAAAGTCACCAACTCAATGACCTAACATTACCTCTCAAAGACCTAGAAAAAGAACAACAGATCAATGCCAAAAGTACTAGAAGACAGGAAATAATTGAAATTAGTCTGAAATCAATGAAATTGAAACAAAAGAAACATTTCAAAAATTGACAAAACAAAAAGTTTGTTTTTTGAAAAAATAAACAAAATTGATAAACCCTTATCCAAATTAATGAAAAGGAGAGAAAATTCAACTTACTAGATTGGTGGTGAAAAAGGAAAGATTATGACAGACACCATTGAAATACATAATGTACTGAGAAGCTACTTTGAAAATCTATACTCCAACAATTTAGAAAATCTCAAAGACATCAAAAATTTTTAGAGACAAATGATCCTTTCAAACTGAAGCAGGAGGACATACACAATTTAAACTGATCAATTTCAAACAATGAATTAGAAGAATCCATCAGAATTCTACCAACAAAGAAAGCCCAGGACCAGGTGGATTCTCAGTCAAATTCTACAAGACCTTCAAATAATAAATACCAATACTCCTCAAAGTATTCCATGATATAGAAAAGGAGAGAATGCTTCCAAACTCATTCTATAAACTAGTATTACTCTGATACCAAACCAGACAAAGATGCACAAGCAAAGAAAACTATAGTCCAATATCCCTGATAAACATAAATGCCAAAATCCATAACAAAATTCTGCTAAATTGCATACAAAAAATATTAAAAGAGTGCACCATGATCAAGTGGGGTTCATTCCAGGGATGCAAACTTGGTTCAACATCCAGAAATCAATAAAAGTAATCCACTACATCAATAGACTGAAAGTTAACAACCATACAGTTTTTTCAATAAATGCAGAAAAAGCATTTGATAAAATACAGCATGCTTTCATGCTCAAAACACTAGAATAAATAGAGATATTAGGAACAAACCTCAACATTATAAAGGTTGTCTATGCTAAGTCCATATCCAATATCATCCTAAAAGGAGGAAAAATTGAAAGCATTCCCTCTAAAACCTGGAACAAGACATGGATGCCCCCTTTCACTCCTTCTATTTAACATCATCCTTCAAACACTAACCAGAGCAATCAGACAGACCAAAGGTATTAAAAGGATATGAATAAAAAAAGAAGAATTCAAACTATCACTATTTGCTGATGACATAATTCTATATTGAGAGATTACAAAAATCTCCACCAGAAAACTTCTAGAACTAATAAATGAACTCAGTAAAGTAGCAGGATATAAAATTAATATACATAATCTAATGAATTTCTATACGCAAGTGATGAATCCTCTGAAGGAGAAATTAGGAAAACCACTCCATTCACAATAGCCTCAAAAAAATAAAATAAAATAAAATACTTGGGAATCAACCTAATATAAGAGGTGAAAACCTCTACAATAAAAAACACAGAATACTAAAGAAAGACATCAGAGAAAACCTTAGAAGATGGAAAGATTTCCTATGTTCTTGGATAAGCAGAATAAATATTGTCAAAATGGCCATACTACCACTATACAGATTCAATGCAATTCAAGTTAAAAACCCAGTGATGCTTCTCATGGAAATAGATAAAGCAATCATGGTATTCACCTGGAAGTATAAGAGACTCAGAATAGACAAAGCAATCCTGAACAGGAAGAGTGAAGCAGGGAGGTATCTCCATACCAGACCTTAAACTATACTGCACAGCAATAGTAACAAAAATGGCATGGTATTGGCACCAAAATAGACAGATACACCAATGGTACAAAATAGAAGATGCAGAGACAAACTCACTTAAATACAGTTACCTCATACTAGACAAAGTTGCCAAAAACATACAAGGGAGAAAAGATAGCCTCTTTGACAAATGGTGCTTTGAAAACTGGAAATACATATGCAGAAAAATGAAATTAAATCTCTATTCTCACTCTACATAAAACTAAACTCAAAATGAATCAAGGACTAGGAATTAGACCAAAGATCCTGCAACAAATAGGAGAAAATGTAAGCCTGAATCTCCATCATGTCGTATTAGGCCCAGACTTCCTTAACCAGACTCCAACAGTGCAAGAAATGAAATCAAGGGTCAAAAACTTGTATGGATTCAAACTGAAAAGCTTTTTCTCAGCAAAAGATGCAATCAATAATGTGAAAAGAGAGCCTACAGAGTGGGAGAAATTCTCATCCACATGTGCTTCAGATAAAGCGCTAATCTCCAAAATTTATAAAGAACTTACAAAACTTTACACCAAAAATACAAAGAACCCAATCAATAAATGGACTAAGAAACTGGGCAGACACTTTAAAGAAGAAGATGCACAGGTGATCAACAAATATATGAAAAAGTGTTCAAGATCTCTAGTAATTAGAGAATTGCAAATCAAAACCACCTTATGATTTTATCATACTCCAATTAGAATGACTATTACCAAGAACACAAGCAATAGGTTTTGGCATGGATGTGAGGAAAAAGGCACACTTATACATTGCTGGTGGAGATGCAAAGTGGTGCAGCCACTCTGGAAGCAGAATGGAGATTTCTCAGAAAACTTGGAATGGACACACCACTTGACCCAGTTATCCCACTCCTGGGTTAATACCAGAAGGACTTAAAATCAGCATACTACAGTAATGCAGTTAAATTCACAATAGCTAGAGTGTGAAATCAACCTAGATGCCTTCAATTGATGAATTTAGGATAAAGACAATGTGGTAAATATACACAATGGAATATTATTCAGTCATAAAGAAGAATAAAATTATGGCATTTACAGGTAAATGGATGGAATTGGAGAATATCATGTTAAGTGAAATAAGTCAATACCAAATAACCAAAGACCAATTCTCTGATAAGTGGATGATGATACATAATGAGGTTGGGGAGGTGGGGGTAACAGCAAAATGGACGAACTTTGGATTATGTAGAGGGAAATGAGAGGGGATACAGTGTGGGGGTAAGAAAGATAGTGGAATGAGATAGATTTTATTAACCTATGTACATGTATGATTATGGTGTACAATTACATCATGTACAACCACAGAAACAAAAATTTGTACCCCATTTGTGTACAATGAATCAAAATGCAAACGTAAAGTAATTATCTAGAGAGTAAATAACTTCTGCTCTGTTGTTCATGTGGACTCTGTGTCAACTACTGAACTCTGCCAATTTATTGAAAGCAAGAACAATGAGGATGAAAATGGACTTGGCTAGGTTCCAATAAAACATTATTTATGGAAAAAAGTGGAGGGATGGATTTGCCTATAGACAGTTTGCTGGCTTTGTACAAAAATGTTTGGCTCTGCCAGACTTGTTTACTCTGCATCATACTCAAAGTCTTCCTACCTAAGTGATAATATCTGGGATGGCTCTCAGAATCTGTGCTAACCTTGTTACCACCCAAGGTTGAAAACTCTGGCCCTTTCCATTTACTAAACCTTCTTTAGCAGGTTGTTGCCCTCCTCCCAATGTCCTACTCTTCTTCAGAGGCAACCATCTTCCTGTCACTCTCTGGAGCAGCTGACAAGGGCTCTGACACTTGCTTGTGCCCTCCCTTTTAGTGTTTTCAGAGAGCACCAGGTCCCATCTGCTCCATGTCCACAGAAGGAAGCAATGAATTTCCTAAGGATATGTGGAAAATCCCAACCCCTCAATCAGTGCTCATGGAGGAGGGAAAGAGCCAGACTTGGAAAGTTCTAGCTCAGTCACCATCTATTCAGGGCCCTCAGGATGGCACTTACCATTCTATCCTCAAAGACCTGCCCAACTCCTACTTTCTAGGATGTCTAAGCCTCCTGCCTTCCTTGTCTTATCACTTCCACTCTTGGGAATAAGATCCTGCAATTTTTCACCTGTCTCAGTGTGATGGCCTGAGTTGCATCTTTCTCCCCACTCCCAAATTCATATGTTGAAATCTTAACTCCTGGTAACAAAGAATGTGATTTATTCAAAGACAAGATCTTCATAGAAATGATTGAAGTAATATGATTAGGGAAGTCTTATCTGATATGACTGGTGTTCTCCTAAGAAGAGGGTGCCAGGACACAAGCACACACCAAGAGAAGACCATGTGCAGATTCAGGGAGAAGGCAGCCATCTATCCATCTCTCATGGACCTCAGTAGGAAACAACCCTGCTTATATATATTTGTGTGTGTGTGTGTGTGTGTGCATGCGTGAGTGTCCTAGGGATTAAACTCATGGTCACTCAGTTACTGAGCTACATTCCCAGCCCTATTTTGTATTTTAGAGAAAGGGTCTCGCTGAATTTCTTAGTTCCTCAATTTTGCCAAGGCTGGCTTTGAACTTATGATCCTACTGCCTCAGCCTCCTGAGCCACTTGGATTACAGGCATGTGCCACTGTACCCAGCTCTGCTTACATTTTGATCTTGGAATTTCTGCCTCCAGAAATAAGGCAGAATATGTTTGTTTATTAAATGACCCATTCTGTAGAACATCCACTGTCAGTGTCCTTGGTATCATCATTCTAACATCCTCAAGCTATGACTGAGCCACTCACTGGAGACACTTGGTTGCCAGCACTGAAGGATCAGGGGTGGCCTGAGGTGAAGAGAGAGCCTCCTCATGGGTCTCATTTCTTGTCAGGGTGACCCAAATCTAACCACTGATATAGAGCATAATGATCCATCACCTTATTCCACCTCAGGACAGCTGTGCCAAGCAGTTCCATTTCCCCTCAGAGAGCCCTGCCATGACCTGCTCAGTCATACTTGAGGTTTCCAGTGGAGAAATGGGCCCTTAGAAAAATAAAGATTCACACATGCATATTTTAAGGAGTCCACCCTGTGATGGAACAGAGAAGTGGCAGGGGGGGTGGTCAGAGCTACCCTGGAGGAGGAAGATCCAGAATCCAGTTCAACACTTTCCTCCCTAACCTTGGACTTGGTACACTTTGGAGAAAAACAGAGTAGAGGGCCCTGGGTGGTCTGGGGGCAGTGGTGGCAGTAAGGCATCCTGGCTCATTGTGACCTACTTGATTTCCAGGCTTTGCCCCAGGAATCCAGGCATCTTTTCCATCTCAGGGAGCACAGAGGTGGGTGAAGTCATACTCTGGAGGCACCCAGATCTGCACGTGCACTCCAGTCCTGCATGATTGCAGATGGGTCATGCCCTGGTGGTACTTCAGGTTCTCTTGTGAAGTGGAAACTATCCTCTTTCAGGGTTGCAGAAAACACCACATGATTTGTATTCTGTGAAACAGCAGGCAGAACATGCCCACAGGAGGGGCTTTATAATGAGAGTGCTCACTAATCACTATTTCAAACATTCACTATGTGTCAGTACAAATTACTTCCAGAGTCCTCATTTTCTCCATCTCTAGAGCAGAGAGAGCCCTGTGTGGAACTCACAATTGCCCCTGTAGATCTGACTTGGGGTTCAAATTAAGAATAGATGTAGTGACAAAGTGCAGGGAAAAGCACTATATGGAAATAGGTGGTGACTTTGAACTTTTTAATAGAGGAGTCAGGGAAGGGATGAGAGTTGGGAGGAGCTCAAACAGGGCAAGTGGTGGTGTTGGGGATAGGAGTATTTTGGGAAACCCCATGCACAGACTGAAGGATAACTGGAGAATGGTGAGGGGTTAGGATGCCAGCTCTGACCATATCCAGGAGACCCAATATTCCTCTCCTGCCAAATCATGTCTCTTTCCCTCCCTGAATTCTGAGCTACTCACCAGTGTCATTCATTCTGCTTGACCCACAGGATTCCCACTGCCTGGCATTTGCCCATCCTGTCCCCTTCACTTGTTCCCCTCCCATACTTATCACTGTCTATAGCTCAGAGACTCTCATCATCATGTGTCTCTAAAAGACACCAATCAAACAAAGATATAGGTAAATAGAAGAAAGGTCAGTAGAGGGAAGGAAAGAGGGATAGGAATGAAAGGAGGAAAATGGGAAATACTGGGGACTGAATTAGAACAAATTATATTCCATGCTTTTATTATTTTGTCAAAATGAATTTTAATGTTATGTGTACATGAAAAGAACAAATAAAAATTTAAAAAACATTCCCCAGTCATCCAGGGTCATACAAATCTCCTAATTTTCCTCCGAGCCACCTTACCCCAAGTTGATGGGGTCCACTCTCTCCTAAGTTCCATGAATCAGGATTACCACTGCACAATTTTGCACAGAAGGCTCTGGATCAGACTTCCAGATTTCCTATCTGAGCTCTTGTAGGCATGTATTCAGGTAATCATAATTCACATACTCTCCCTGGGCTTCACTTTACCATCAGTAAAATGAGTGATATTACTTTCTGCCTCACAGGCATAAGATGGTCTCTTGACCCTCCATACCCAAGGGATTCATCCTCATTTTATAAATGAGGAAACTGAGATGAAAACTGAGACATGGGCAGTTTAAGTAACTTGCCACCATATACCCAGCTTGGCAGAGGGTGAGGATTCAAACCTAAGACTGTCCCACATCAAGTCTGGAAACACAGTAAGTTCACTTATTCGCTCATTCAACAGACCCTATGGGTGCTTCCTAGAAGTGGGTACTTCACGCCAAACCCAAAGATTCACAACCACTATGCAATCTAGTTGGCACAATTATTCTTAATTTCCCAAGGAGTCTTCTGACTTGGGGAGGTAGGGTGAACTGGACCTGTGGAGACTACTATGTAATCAAGGTCTCCTATTCCAGAGTCCCGAATGACTTCAGGTAGGACCTGATCTTCAGAGAAGCCAGGAAGCAATTACGCCTGCTTCCTCAGCTTTCTTCAGGTGAACATTGATCACAGACAATTCCCTGTTCCCAGAGTGAAAGTGCAGCGGTTCCTGCCAGCTCCACTTTGGTCCTGGGCTGCCGATTTTCATAGTCAACCTCTCCCAGCAAACCTGGAACTTCCAACCTCCCTCCAGCTCCAAGAAAGCTCCACAAGGGGATTGGTCCTAAACAAAAATAAATCTCCAACTTTGATTATTACTCACTGAAGAGGCTGATCTAAAAATGCTGCACACTATATAACCCAAATGAAGTCTCATTTTGGAAAAGAGAAAGCTAAAGAGACAGGTAAAAGATCAGTGGTGGTCAGGGACTGGTAGGGTTCAAGATGAACAGATGGATCATTGAGAAGGTATGAGGAGGTGAAAATAATCTTTGTGATGGGAGAAAAGTAAATATATACCATCATTTATTTGTCTAAGTCCATAGAATATGTGACACCAAGAGTACACTCTAATGTACACCACAGACCCTATGTAACAATGATGTACTGATGTAGGCTCATTAATTGCAACATGCTCCACTCCCACCCATGGCAACAAGCTAATTAGGCACTGCAAAACCCCATGTCTCATGCCCTTGTACCATCCATGCATGGGGCAGGGAAGGAAAGCATCTTTCATGGGAAATTTGCTATATGCCAGGCTTAAGAAATTGAGGAGAGATGGTAGGGTTATTCCTGTCACTCTCTGAGCCCATTTGTGCATGCTTAAAATGAGTAAAAATGGGATCCATATTCTGAAATACAGTGGTTTAGGTAGGCCCCATAAGAAAAGAGGTAAAGGAGGAATATGTAGTCTTATGGTGTAGATATGAGGTGTCCCCAAAGTTCATGTGTGAGTCATTACAAGAAAGTTTAAAGATGAAATTATTAGGATATGAGAGCTTTAACCTAATCAGTGTATTAATATTTTAATGGGAATTAACTGGGTAGTAACTATAGACAGGTGGTGTGTGGCTGCAGAAGGTGTTCATGGGGTTATGCCTTCGAGTTTTATATTTTGTCATGATGAGAAAAGCTCTGTATGTCTACTTCTCTGTGCCATGTTCTGAGCCACTTTTCTCCACCACACCCTCCAGTCATGCTGTACTGCCTTACATTTGACCACAAAGTTTGGAGTTGGATATCTATGAACTGAGACCGCTGAAACCATTAGGCCCAACATAAATTGTTTCTCCACTAATTATTATTGCCAGGTATTTTGGTCACAGCAGCAAATAAACTGATGAGAGCACGTGGGTACTATGTGATAATCTCAGTTTTTGCGAAAAAAAATAAAATCAGCACTTGACTAAATTTTGCAACTTTCATGGCATAAGCATTCAAATAACCAAGAATGAGGGAAGTCAAAAAAGTAAAGCCACATATAAAAAGTCTCCCAGACTCAAGGGTTAAAGACAGAAAGTTTTCTCCTCTAAATTCAGGAAGAAGACATGAACTCTTTCATCTCTACTAGATAACATGTTACTGAAAGTCCTATCCAGACTAATTAGAGGGTAACAAAGTAAACAAAAGGAAAAAATAGGGGGAAAAGACAAAAATGGCAAGCAAATTGTGAAGGAAGAAAAATGATCTCCCCTTGAAGGTTATAGGATAGTCTGTGTAGAAAAATAAACATTTCACAACAAAAATCTGTGAGAAATAAATTCAGAAGTGTCTCTGGGTACAAGATCAGCACCCAAAAGGAAGTCGTGTTCTATATACTAATAAACAACAATCTGAACTGAAATTTTCTTAAAAGTTCATTTAATAGCATCAAAACAAATCTAACCAAGGAGTTAACAGACTTTTATACTAGAAACTGTCAAACATTGTTAGAAGAAATTAAAAAACACAAAAACAAATGCAAAAGCATCACATGTGAAAGCATTGGAAGACTGGACATGAGTAAAATGGTAATACTACTAAAGTAATCTACAGACTTAAAGGAAATCTGTGGGAAAACTCCAATGGTGTCTTTTGCAGAACAGGAAAATCTACCCTAAAACTCATATGGAATCTAAAAGTACCCCAAAAAACTAAAGCAACATTGAAAAAGAACAGTTAGAGGACTTACCATTCCAGATATCAAAACTCATTATTAAATTACAGCAATTGAAGCAATTTGACACTTGCATAAAGACAGACATACAGATATATGGAAAAGGATTAAGACTCAGAAATAAATCCTCAAACTGATCATCAAATTATTTTTGACAAGAGTGCAAAATCCATTTAATGAGGAAAGAAAATTCTTGTCTAAAAAATAGTGTTAGAAAAAACTGCATATCTATGTGAAAAAAAGGAAGAAAGAAAGAAATCAGATGCTTACCCTATTCTACATGCAAAAGTAGACTCTAAATGGATCAAAGACCATAACATATGAGCTAAAGTTATTAAAATCCTAGAGAAAGCACAGTAGAAAAGTTTCATGACATTGGATTTGGCAATGACTCCTTGTATATGTCTCTGCAGTAAGAACAATAAATTCCTTTCCTAAAACTGAACTACACCAATATTCTGTGCATCAAAGGACACAACAGAGTGAAAAACAATTCATGGAATGTGAGAAAATATTTAAAAATTGTATATTCAATAAAAGGTTATATCTAGACTTTATGAAAAAGTTGATAACCAGAACAAAACCACCTGATCAAAAATGGTCAAAGAACATGAACAGACATTTCTCAGAAAAACATATGTGAATGGCCAACAAGCACATGAAAAGTTACTCAGTAGGTCATTAGGGAAATGCAAACCAAAACCACAATCACATAGCACTTCAAACTTATTAGGTTGGCTTCTATTAGTGAAACAGGATTTAACAAGTGTTGGTAGAGATGTGGAGAAACTATAATCTTTGTAGTCTTGGAGAAAATATAAAATGGGCACTATGCTAAGCAGAATAGTGGTTGTTCAAGCAAATTAAAGGCAGAACTACTCTATGATGCAGCAGTTCCACCCACAGAGCCATACCTAAGAGAACTGGTGGAAGATTTCAGGACATATTTGTCTACCTGTGTTTGTAGCAGCATTAATCACAATAGCCACAAGGTTGTAAGCCACTCAACTGTCCCCGAGGGGTGGATGCTTAAATAAACTCTAATCTCTGCATCCCATGGCATATTATTATTCAGCCTTAAAAAGAAAGGAAATGTGGACACAGGCTACAACGTGGATGAACCTTGAGAACACTGTACTCTTCACCAAGTCAACCAAAGAAAACTGCAGTATGATTCCACTTATATCAGGTACCTGGATTATTTAAATTCATAGAGACAGAAAATAGAATGGTGATCGCCAGGGCCTAGAGGAAATGGGGGATGAGATCTTATTGTTTATGGGCTATGGAGTTTATGTTCCAGAAGAAGAAAAGAATGCTGAAGATTGGCTACACAACAATGTCAATAATCAATACTGAGCTGTACACTCAAATATGGTGAAGAGGTCAAATTTTTATTATGTATATTTTGCAACAATTAAAACTGCATGTGTTGGTTGGTGCCAGGGGAGTGGTGGCCATTGTCCATGGTTGCAGTGAGGCTTTCACCTGGGCCATGGGTCCTCTGCAGGAGCCACCGCCAGAGGTCGGTGGACCAGAGAGTGGGGGCCTAGAGGTGGCACCTGTGGTAGAAGTCGGCATGGCTCCAGGGCTGGTCTTACGCCTGCCTTTCCGTGCCGGCTTCCAGCTCCCTTGCTCTCATCCTGCAGCTCTGGAGGGTGTGATCTGTCCCTGCCACACAGGGGGACCACGAGTCAGGTAAGGTGGGTCACTTGCAGGGTCCACCCAGAGGGCACTAGCAGCCCATTAACCAGGCATGCCGTGTCTCCCACATGTGTGGGAACAGCCCAGGTACCTGAGCGTGAGGCGGTGGGCAGACATCAGATCACCAGGGTGTGCCAATGACCCGCTGTGCTTTGTTTGTGCTCTGAACCTGGGGATAGAGGAGAAACCTCCAGCGCCAGCCTGCAGCCTGGGCAGTCCAGTTCTGCCTCACAACCAGGCCTCTGACTTGGCAACTTGGGGGCCAGGGTGTCTTTCAGGCTGGGAAACAGAGGCTCTGGGGCAGGAGGTGCTCCTGGACAGGCATCTGGTAGATCCAGCCTCAGGGATGGCGGTCATCAACCCGTGGGCATCCTGGGGTGCCCTATGGGCCAGTTCTGGCGGATGGCAGCTGTTGACCCATGGGCCTTCTGGGCTCTATGTCCTCAGGACCCTGTGTGGCACATGGAAAGGAGCAACAGGAGGGGAGGAGGACTGCTGGGCACCCAGCAGACCAGGTCCAGGAACCAGCGACCTTCAAGGATGTGGCTGTGGACTTCACCCAGAATGGGGTCAAATGGATTTTGTGCAGACTCTGTACCACGATGTAATGCTGGAGACCTATGGGCACCTACTAACTATGCACAATCAGATTGCCAAGTTCAAAGTCATCTCCCTGTTGGAATAAGAAGAGCCTTCGAAGTTGGTGGAGCAGATATGTCCTGAGAGCACTTGTCCAGAGTGAATGAGAGATGTGAAAACAGTGTGTTGATCCAAACAGAGTGGTTTTGATGAAGAACAATCCCATGGCATGAAGTAGAAAAGATACATATAGGATGATCCTTGGGTCTCTAGGTTAGGAGTTTGGGAATGTAAAGACTAATTAGAAATATGCCACACAAACCAGAGTACAGCTATGAAGCAAGAGGTCTTGATGCAAAACCAAATCCTATCTCAGAGAGGTTCTGAATTCTGTGAACTTGGGGAAGAGTACAGCCAGAATGTAAACTTTGTTCTATGTCAGAGTGTTTCTTAGAGCATTTCTATAAACCTGATATGCATGCTGAAAGCTGGAGATGTAACTCAGCCATAATGTATGCAGATAAGATTACCTGTGAAAACAGTGGTTACGACCAAGCTCTCTACTACATCTACCCTATTCATCTTGTAAAAATGCAAACTGGGGATAATTTTTTCAAATGTACTAATGCAGTTAAATCTATCAATCACGTAACACATTTTGGTGATCATAAAGGAATGCACACAGGAGAAAAACTGTAGGAATATAATGAGTGCCATCTAATCTTTAACCAGAAACCATCATTAAATGAACATTCAAGATTTCATTTTGGAGAAAACTGTATGATTACAAAGAATATGAGAATATATTTTACTTCTCTTCCTTTATTTTACTTCTCTTTCATCAAAAACTTGATGCTGTAGATACAATGAATGGGCAAAAGTCTTTGGGTATGACTTGTTCTTCACTCAACACACAAGCTCTTGGTTTACAAAGAAACCCTATGAGTACCACGAGAATGCTTACCTGATTCAGCACAAGAAAAATCATGCTGGAGGGAACCTCTATGAATGTGACAAGTGTGGAAAAGCTTTCAGGAATCATTCTGCCCTTACTAAACATGAGCAAAGTCACACTGAAATAAAACCCTACAAATGTAGTAAGTGTGGAAAAGCCTCTAGTTGGATCTTGTTGTACATAAGAGATTTCACACAGGAGAAAAACCTTATTTATGTAAAGATTGTGGGAAATCTTTCAACTGGAACTCCCATTTTATTGAGTATCAGAGAACTCATACTGGGGAGAAACCTTTTAATTGTGATAAGTGTGATAAGGCTTTAAGGGATTACTCAGCCCTTAGTAAACACTAACAAACACACTCTGGAGCAAAACCACGTAAATGCAGAGTTTGGAAAGTCCTTCAGCTGGAGCTTCATCTCATTGCACATCAGAGATCTCATATGGGGGAGAAACCCTATAACTTCTAGGAGTGTGGCAAAGAATTCAGAGAATTCTAAGCCCTCACTAAGCATGAAATCATTCATTATAGAATTAAGCCCCATGAATGTAACAAATGTGGAAAATCCTGTAGCCAAATGGTTCACCTTACTAGGCATCAAAGGACTCATACTGGAGAAAAACCCTATGAGTGCAATAAATGTGGGAAATCTTCAGTCCGAGCTGTCACCTGGTTGTTCATCAGATAATTTACAATGGAGAGAAACCCCATAAACGCAATCAGTATGAAACATCCTTTAACAGTAGCTCTCATTTTATTGCACACCAGAAAACTCACTATGGAGACAAACCATAGAGATGTAATGAATGTGAGAAAGCCTGCAATTTGAGCTCTTCCCTCATTGTGCACCTGAGAAAACATACTGGGAAGAAGCCCTACAAGTGTAAACACTGTGATATAGCTTTCGGTAAGAATTCCTCCCTCATTATCCATCAGAGAATGCACAGTGGAGGGAAGCACTTTATATGCAGCAAGTGTGGAAGAGCCTTCAGTGGTCACTCAGCCTTGCTTCAACACCAGAGGAGTCACAGTGAGGAGAAATGGTCCTTGAATTAGTAAGAGGGTTTTCATTTTCTGCACATTTGATAATTCATTGGAGAAAACCCTCTAAATACAATCAAGAGGGAAAGCTTCTCATTAAGAATTCAACAAGACTCCTCTCCCCATTTAATATTCAGTAGAGGATATCTTAGAAGAAATGGTGTGAATGAAAAAATAGGGAAAGGTTGTCAGCAGTCATCAGCACTTTCAGCATCATAACATCACAGATAAGAAAGCTCTGGGCTCTGCACATAGCCCAACAGGAATCTCTACTTGAGGACATGATGGGGAATGAGGCACACTTTAGCAAGTTCTCTCACCCCTTTGTGATCAGTGGGCTTTGTCAAAGGTGGTCTCATGCAGAGAATCATGTTATGACTGGAATGTGCTTGTCATTGATCTGAAACATTGGATGGAAATTCTTATGACAATATATTGTGCATAATTACAGAAATGCAGATAGATTTTACTACTATAAGAGGAGTGTTTAGGTGCCTTTAAGGGGTAGAATATGGGATATTAATCTGAATTTAAGAAAGGTAATAGTATAGTTTTGAGTGGGGTGTTTGCTGTTAGTCAAGATGAACCTCCTTAGATGAGATGAGCAAGTAGGAACACTGAGGATCAAAAGGGTGCTGCCTGGAAGGGTGAGACTGGTGTTGGGTCAAAATATGACACTCACCACGTGGTGTGCCAATATCCATAGTGCCTGTCCCTGCTCATGACTCCCTTGTTGAGTGGTAGTTTGTAATTTGTTTTAGGCAATCACTGTAAATTATAAATTTGGACATGGTTTCAGTATACATAACATGAAGGAATTAAAAGGACATGTGTACATATCTACTGTAACATCTAAAAATTGTGTATATGGATAAGGATCTGTGAGACCCATGGAGAAATTAATCCAGCTAATTTAAAATGCTTTTGTTTTGTTTTTCAAATACATATAGCCCTTACCATGTGCTGCTTTGTGTTAAATGTTTTTCATATATTAATTTGTTCAATACCATTGGCTAGGTACTACTACTATCCCAGTTTTACAAGTGGGGAACTGTGGCAGAGATGTTGGGGAGTCCATCTCATAAGGAGTGGGACGAGGTTGGTTCCAGTGTCTGTGTCCCTAACAACTGTGCTCTGCTGTCTCTCTAGTGATACATTACCCTCCTGTTCCCCCTTTTGTTCAGTGTTCCTATAGTAGAGATTTGATAATAAAATCCAAGTAAATTCTAACAACAACATCAACAAAAAAAACCTCTATATGGTATGTGTACATCTGATCATCTCCACCCTCTGCTCAGAACCCTCCTGTGGCTCCCATTCACTCACAGAGACAACCCAAGTCCTCATGAAGTCCATAGATTTTGCATGAGTTGGACTCCTCTGTATTTCTGTCACTTACTCCATACACAGGGCTGACCACCCTTCCTTTTTCTTGGCTCAGTCTTATCTCACATCTTTGCACTATTTACTGTTCCCTTCACCAGGAAAACTTCCCCCAGAAATTTACAAGCCTCAAAATCACCTTCTCTGATCACCATATTAACAACAGCACACTGCTATCTCACCCTGCCCAACCTTCAATATACCCCTTTTTGCTGTATTTATCTCCATACTTTCCTATAGCCTCAACCACACTGTTTGTTTACCTATTTACTTTATTTCCTGACTTGCTGATATACTGGGATCCTATGCTTTTTGAAGTCAGAAATTCTGTTATTCAGTGCTCTATTCCCAAGATTTCAAACAGTGTCTGGTACACAGTAGGTGCTCCATAATTATCTGCTGAATAAATGCCTACTTCCTATGGTGAAGTTGCAATGTGTCAGAACAGGTAAAGCATTTAGCCCAGTGCCTGGTTAAACAAACCATAATCTATCCCTGCCCTGGAATATTATTATTCAGCCTAAAAATGGAACAAATTTCTGACACATGTTACAACATGGGATCAGGATCTGAACCAGAGCCCTCCCCAGATGCTATACTGACACTCTCCTACCTGCAATTGTTCTCCTCAATTGAAAACCTACCAATTCCTTCCATGTTAGGGCTGAACCAGAAACTTCTGGGCCTTTCTGAGGGATCCCTGATGTGTTGCAAGTTTCCTGAGTAGAATGTGGTACCATCCTGGAGCCAGTTTCTTCAACAAAAAGGAACAAGCCATACACAGAGACAAATACACAAAGATTCATACCTATAGTCCCTGAGCATGGGGGGAAGCAACAGTTCCCAACCTCCAAGCTACCCTTGGGGGCTATCTTCCTCTCCACAGGGCCTCCTTAGTGGTGCTCAGTGCTGCCACCACATGCAACCACCCCTAACACACACATATGCACAGGAATCCAGGGATAGGAATGATGCTGGCCCACAAGGTCTATAGCCATGCAAGGTCTTGACATAACAACTCACATGCACATACCACAAACACACACAGACATGATAAAAGTCTTACTTACATATATTCATGCATCACACAAATACAGACTCATACAGAAAGTTACACACATGCAGATACAAATATACACAACACCTAGAAATACTGTTGTATATGTTCTCATATACACATAGAGCCACATGTGTTCTCATACGGCCATGTGTGTGCATCCACGCACACTCACATAGTCCAGGCATCTGAATGCTACCTCAGCCCCCACCACTATGAATGTTCCCCTTTTCAATAGGGCCTTAATGATCCTAGGCTATGAATCTAGAGGCTAGACTAAGATCCAGTCTAACCAAAGGAAGAGTAAAATGGCAGCAAGGCAGCAAAAGTCTTTGACTTACCCTGCTTGTGTGGGTAGGGAGGGGGATGTTGGGTGCAAGGTTATTCTACCTGCAAAGGAAGCAGTCTACTGATTCTGACCTAGAATTTTCCGGGAAAGGGTCCCCTGAATCATCTACTTATCAAAAGACAGATTTTGAAGGAGTGAGAGGGCTTCTTTAGGTTACTAAACTGAACTCCCCTCTAGTGGACCCCCTTTGGCAGCCCCATTAAAAACCAACCCACCTACTATCAGACCTATCTTCAAGAGCTTGTCTCTCCTCAGAGACCCCCTCCTCATTGAGACCTGTATCCCTGCTTCTCCACAAAAAAGGATTTCACTCAGACACCCCAAGTTATATGCCCTCCCCATGCCTAGAGTGTCTTCACACTACATCTGCACCTGCACACAGCTTAAATACACCAGGAGTATACACAATCCTGAAGTCTCCCCCAAACTCAGTCACTGGTCACACCCCAGGCCTGAGGGAGGCAGAAGACCACCAGATGAGCCCACCCCTGAGGTGATTTCACCCTGCAAACAGGACTCACACCTCCTGGAGCCTCTGTTCTTTGTCCCTCCCTTCTCCTCAAGGATTTTGGCCCTGCAACCTCTGCCAGTTCTCTGTTCCTGGGAGACTAATGGGTCAGTGAGCTGTGGAAGCAGCCCCTTGGATGTCCTCCAGTTGGCCCACTTCCACCTTACAGGTAGAGGGTGCAGCACTGCTCACCTTGTATCCTTTCTGGACCTTTGGAGGCCGTGGAGACACCAGGACTCTAAGCTCTGTGCAACTGAGGTGGATGGGGTGGCCAGCAGGGACCACCTATGGAGATTGGCATGAGCACTGGTATGGTCGTGCCCTTTGGACCTCCCCTGCCACCAGCTGACCTGCTGACCTCATTTTTCTCAAAACATCTGTATTATAGAGCATTCATATTTAAATCTACCAAAAAAACTCTTCCATATGGGTGCTTTATTATTTCTTTCCTATCCTTGTACTAAATATTTAGGTTGACTCACTCTTCACCATCCATGTATTATTTTGTCATTGAAAACAACTTTTACTTCCATAGGCCTATAATCTCAAAGATTTATACCAGGTTCAAAACTGTAACAGGGGAGTCTTAGAGAACATACTGATGAACAAAGCACTTTATTGGTTAGTTTGAGGAAGAAAATACAATATGGGTACAGATCCCATAGCTTTAAACTGCACCATTATCCATGGTCTTTCTCCAATATTAGTGGGAGGAAATGGAGGTAGTGAGGGCATAAAAAAATGGGAAGAGTAATGAACAAAATATGATTGGTGATATTTTTATAATTTCTAAAGAAATAAAGTATTTTCATGGACATGTTGCACTGTGCATAGACTTATTGGTTGAGGACTCTAGTGATCCAGACTCTTCATAGATTGTTTTATTATTCCTGGTTGTGGCTTGATGCCTCATGACCTCAAGACTGCCACAGGTCAAGGCCTCACACCCAATATCAATTTGGAAAAAAAGGGGTATGGGGATAGTTGTATCTGTTCCCTGAAATTCTCATTAATCTGAACTGTGTTACATCATCATTTGTACTGCAAGGGATGTTTAGAAAATTCAGTATCTGACAAAAGAGAACAGGAATATCTAGATTAGATTTAATCTGTCATTCTTCTGCAGGTGCAAAAAGCCACCTCTGTGTATAATATAGTATGAAAATTTGGGGAGTTTCAAGAAATCTCACGTTATGATGACCACCTGATCTATCAGGACTGGTTCTTCTGGGGACCCTGTTAATTGAGAATGAGCACCTTGCATTGCCTAGATTCCAATGTGGGAACCAATAAAGGAAAATTTCAAAATAGTAGATGATGAGTGGAGACCCTATGACAGGTTTATGAGTCTCCTCCCAGGTATTGGAGCAAAGAATTTTTACTCTTAGGATGGAGATGCTGTGTGAAGTGATGGAGGAAAGAACAGCAATATTAGGCTAATGATGAGATAGTAAATACACTAGTTTGCCAAGACCTGGTGACATCTGTATAATGGTGAATAGGAGCCCAGGGTCCTGTGGTTGTGAATTCCTGAAGTCAAAGAGTGAAAGAAGTCAGCTCCAGCAGAATTTTAAGAGAAATATGGAAAAATCCCTTTGTTGACTAGGCCTGGTGGGTAGCATTTTGATCAGAAAGATTTCACCATGAAGAATGCTCAAATCTGCAATGAGACTTGAGCTTCCTGCTTCCTATCATAGACAATAACTGGAATCTCAAATTTTCTCTACACCTATTTTCACTTAAACAAGGCTTAATTTCTCCCAGACAAGTTTCATTCATTCGTTTGTTCAACAGGTCTTTCTGTGAGAGCCTGATATGTACCTATCATGGGGGATAGGGCATGGGCAGTCATATTATTTTTTTTATGGAGCTCCAACTTGATCCAGAGAGGAGACAACTAGTGATCAATGCAATAAGTTTTTTGATCAATGCTATGAATCATATGCACTGGGTGGTGTGATACTGAGGGCCCATTGGGGTAGTAACATAAGACCTGGACCATGACAGTTGTGAAGGAGTCAGTCACACAGGTGGAAGTGTTTGAGGAGGTGACAGCATGATTGATTTTGAATGAAGAGGGCAGCAACCATGCCAAGTACTAGAGGAAAATCATTCCAGGTCCAGTGGAGGATAGGTCAAACCCACCTAGAATGCACAAGAAGGAAAAGAATGCACTTGGGATCAAAACACAAAGTATATAAAACCCCTGAGGCCACTCCAGTCCATAAATCCTTAAAGGTTATGAAGAGAGTCTAATTTTCCTCCAATGCTCTCATTCCACTTCTATCAATAAACTGCCCTTTTGTAGTTTTTATAATATTCACATGACTAAAATTCACCCCTTTCAAGTCCATGCTGTGGACCTTCATAATATTGTGTGACCATCACTACTACCTAGTTCCTAATCATTTTCATCACCCTGGATGAATACCTTGTGTCCATTACACAGTCATACACACTTTTGCGTTCCCACAAACCCCATAGCCACTACTCTTCTGTCTCTGTAGATTTGCTTATTTTTAATAAATCATTCATTTTGTATGTGGCTTTTTTCATGTAGCATAATGTTTTCAAGGGTCATCCACTGTGTGTCATTTATCAATACTTTATTCCTTTTTATGATTAAATGATATTTAATCACATGGATATATCACATTTGTTTATCCATTTCTTAGTTGATGGAATTTGGAATGTTTTTACCTTTTGGTTTCTATGAATAGTGCTCCCATGAACATTTACCTAAATGTTTTGAGAAGGTAAACTTTCATATTTATCTTTGATATAAGCTGTATTAGTCCAATTTTGTTACTATAATAAAATACAAGAGGCAGGTTACTTTATAAAGGAAAGACATATTTGAGCTCATAGCTCTGGAGGTGCCAAGTTGAGGGGCATTATCTGGCGATGACTTTTTTTCTGGAAAATTCAAGAGGTGGTGCAGGTATTATCTGGCTAGAGACAAGGAGCATGTGTCCTTTCTTGTCTCCATCTTCCAATAAAGCAACTCTAAGGCTCCAATGAGTTAACTTAAAAAGTTGACAGAGCTGCTGATGCTAAAAATGGGTTAAAAATGAAAAGCTGCAGATGAACTGAAGTCAGCCTAGCTAGATAACAGGATGACATTGGCAGCTAATTTAGGCTGTAGCCAGGGGTAATGGGGGATCCTCCTGACTGCAGTCAAGCTGACCTCACCGCTGACCTCATATAGACCAGTGGTTACTATGATGACTAAAACTTGGCAGCCAAAACATATCCTGATATGCAAACAAGGACTCAAACCCTCCAATTATAAAAGAGAAACTGAGTCCCTTTGTCTGAAGTGTATAAAACAGCTTGTAAATTTGTGCTCAGTGTACTCGGCATTGACTACTAAGCTGCTCTGTGTTGAGTGCCCGAGCAGCCACTTGAATAAACTGGTCCTTTTGTGCTTGCATTGGACTCTGGCTCCCTAGTGGTCTTTGGGGGACTCGAGGACTTGGTAATTTCACAACCAGGATTCAATCATGGATCTATCCTAATGATTTTATCTATTCTATTCATCTTCCAAAGATCCCACCATTAAACACCATAGTCAGGTTATATTTTCACCCACCAAATATCTCACAATTGGGATTAAATATCAACACATGAGACCAAAGGGGACACATTTAAACCATATCCAAACCATAGCATATACCTAGGAGTGAAATCACTAGGTCATATGTTAAATCTATGATTAACATTCTGAGGAACTTCCAAATTCTTTTCTATAGGATCTATACCATGTTGCACTCCTAAACTTATATATGAGGGTTTTAAACTCCACACATCTTTGCTCAATCTTAGTTTTTGACTTCCCATGTTCCTAGTGTGCATAAAGTTTTATTTCATTGTGCTTTTGAGTTGCATTTCTTCAATGATTAATGATGCTGAACATCTTTGGATATCATTATGAGAAATTTGTATAACTCTTTAAAAAATATATGTATTAAATATCTATTTGCCCATTTTTAAACTGAATTGAGAGTCTTAGTTCTTGAGGTACAAAAAAATTTTATGTATTCTGGATGTTATACCCTTATCATATATATGATTTCCAAGTATTTTCTCCTACTCTGAAGATCATTCATTCTCTTTCTCTTGGTAGAAGTCAGTTAGTACACAAAGGTTTTACATTTTTATGAAATTTACTTTTTCTTCTTTTGCTTTTACTTTTGGTTTGATAGAAGGAATCAATACCAAGACAAAGATCATGCATATTTTTCCTATATTTTCTTATAAGAGTTTATAATTATAGCTTTTATCCAATCCATTTTGAGTGAGTTTTAATGTAAGGTGTGAGGTAAGCAGTTCAACTTCATTTGCACAAGAATCTTCAGTTGCCTTGTCTCTATTTGTTGGAGAAACTATTGTTTCCACAATCAATGGTTTTGGAAATACCTTGAAAATCAATTGAACACTGAAGTTTGGCTTTATTTATCAGCTCTCAATTGAGAAAGAAAACAGTAGTAGCAGGTAGGTTCCAAGGGAATCTTAAAATTCATTCTCAAAGAGGATGCAGATTTGTCTATTGTTGTACTACCATGTTCATATTCTTCAGTTCAGTCCATGGGGGTCAGTGTCAAATGCAGCTGAATACTTACTGGTTTTGGGGGGGAAGGTGTAAAAATTGAGAAAAGTTTACTTCAACAAACACACAGAAATGCAAAAACAAAGAATCTCAAAACAAAGTTGGTGAATAAAGACTAAGAGAAATATATTATATAAACAATATATAAGCAGTAGAAATCATGGAAAAGGAATTGACCCATATGCAGTTGGGATGGGGTGAAATTTCATCAGAATATGAAACTGTGCAATTTAAACTCATCAACTGTTATTGCTGGAATTTTCTATAGCTAACAGAAACCTGAGAAAGTCAAACCATAGAAAAGGATAAATACTATAGTGAAATTGTTGGAAAAAAAGAGATAATATTGAAAGCATGAAGAGTAAAACAACTCATCATATCAAAAATTAGCTAATATGTCTTCAAAATCCATGGAGGCTGAAAGGCAATATAAGACATAAACTTCTTTCAAATATCTATCAACCAATAATTTTTTTCCTAGAAAAACTGTGCATCCAAATAAAAGGGGAAATTTGTATACAGACATGATACTTGTGAGTAAACAACTCCTCAAGAAATAGTAATAGAGCCATAGAGATTCAATCCAATGATTAAAAAAAAATAACAGTCCTTTAAGCCCATATGAAATAAGACACAATGATAAATACTTCTGTGTGTAAATATGCAATTCATTAATACAGAGATTCTATTTTGTAATTCTTTTCTATTTGTTTTTAAAATGTAACATTAAAAACAATACTTACAAATTCATGAGGACCCTGGCCAGACTGCACCCTGAATTGATGTGGCACTCTTGCCCCATGTTGTGGCTCTTCATTCATCAATGTGTTCAGAAGCTGGTGCAGCCTTCTTGGCTTATCCCTGGAGGGGAAGCTGCCATCTTTAGGTGGGGTAACTGCCATCCTGAGATGCCTGCTGTAAACTTGAAGCTCATTGTCAGGTACTTCTCATGAATCAGGCTACTAAAAACAGTGAAGTTTGAGTAGTATATGACTGCTATATAGTATTTTTTTAATATTTGGTTTCTTTGTTTCTTGGTTTTTTCTTTTTTTTTCTTTTTTTTTTTTTTTACTTACCTGTTTCCTTGGAGGCTCTTTCTCACTTTTCTTATGCTAGTAACCAACCTCTTTTGATTCCACTTTCATTCTTCCTATAATCTAGTACCTCTATATACTCTCCTCTTATCCCTTTATCTGTTACATCCTACACCCCTCCCCATTCTCTTTGTCCACCATTAGAAACTATAGACCTCATTGCAAATCTATTGGTTATACTGTAGCTAATAATCAAACTCATCCTATTGTTTATTTTGGCAATACTTTTAACAAATTCATAAGGGCTATCTGGTTTAGGGCTACATATTGTTTGTTTTGGGTGCTGTTCATATTGATTTCCCCCCTAAAGGAGAGGTACTAGAAACCTACAGTGTCACAACAAGCCTATGGGGGGAAATGGCAATACCTCAAATTCTCACTGCTAGAAGAGAAGATACAGGAACAACATGAAAAACAGGGGAAGAAAGTTCCAAACAAACCAAGATGCTATTTTAATAAATCCAAAGACCACATGGCAATAAAAATGTCAGAAAAGAAGTTCACAATGTACATAATTAAAATGATCCACAAAGCAAGGGATGAGATAAGAAAGCAAATGAAGATAATGTATGATCACTCCAATAAAGAGTAAAAAGAGCAAATGCAGGAAGCAAAAGATCATTTCAATAAAGAGACAGAGATTCTGAAAACAAAACAAACAGAAATCCTTGAAATAAAGGAAACAATAAACCAAGTTAAAAACTCAATAGAAAGCATCGCCAACAGAATAGATCACCTGGAAGACAGAATCTCAGTCAATGAAGACAAATTATTTAATCTTGAAAATAAAGTTGACCAAACAGAGAAGTTGGTAAGAAATCATGAACGGAACTTCCAAGAATTTTGGGCTACCATAAAAAGACCACATTTAAGAATTATTGGGATTGAGGAAGGCACAGAGATACAAACCAAAGGAATGAATAAACAATTCAAAGAAATATCAGAAAATTTCCAAAACCTGAAGAATGTAATGGAAAAAATCAAACACAAGAGACTTACAGGAGACCAAAAGTAAAATAATTACAACAGATCCACACGAAGACACATCATAATGAAAATGCCTAACATACAAAATAAAGATAGAACTTTTAAGTCTGTAGGAGGAAAGAATCAGATTACATATAGGGGGAAACAAATATGGATATCAATAGATTTCTCAGCCCAGACCCTAAATGCCAGAAGGACCTGGTACAACACATTTCAAACTCTGAAAGAATAGCAATGACAACCAAGAATCTTATATCTACCAAAACTAACCTTCACATTTGATGATGAAATAAAATCCTTCCACGAGAAACAAAAGTTAAAAGAATTTACAAATAGAAAACCTGTAGTACAGAACATTCTCAGCAAAATATTACTTGAGGACAAAATGAAAAACAACAATACAAGTCAGCATAGGGAGGAACTACCCTAAAGGAAAACCTAAAGGAGAAAGCAAGTCAAGTTAGAAACTGAAAATAAGCCACGATGATCAGGAATACAAACCATATCTCAATAATAAACCTGAATATTAATGTCCTAAACTCATTAATCAAAGACATAGATTGGCATAATGGATTAAAAAGAAAGACCCCAAAATATTCAACCTCCAAGTGACTCATCTCATAGAAAAAGGCATCTACAGACTAAAGCTGAAAGAATGGGAAAAAAAAAAAACATACCACACACAGATTCAGTAAAAAATTGGGGGTTTCCATTCTCATATCGGACAAAGTGGACTTCAAACCTAAGTTAGTCAAAAAGGATAAAAAAAAGGACATTTCATACTGCTTAAGGGAACCATTAAACAGGAAGACATGATGATCATAGTATTTGTGTCCCCAACAGCAGCACATCCATGTATGTCAAACAAATCCTTCTTGATTCCACAACCAAATAGATCACAACAATTCTGGGTGACTTTAGCACACTGCTCTCACCACTGGATAGATCTTTCAAACTTAAATTGAACAAATAAAATATGGAACTCAATAACACAATAAAAAACTTAGACTTAACAGATATGTATAGGATATTCCATTAATCAATGAACAAATACACTTTTTTCTCAGCAGTACATGGCTATTTCTCTATAATAGACCATATGCTATGCCACAAAATCATCCCTTAGTAAATACACAAAAAATAGAGATTCTATCTTGTATTCTGTTAGATCATAATGGAATAAAATTAAAATTCAATGATAAAATATAAAACAGACTAACATCTGGAGACTTATTAATATGCTATTGAAAAATGACATCAGGGAGAAGAGAAAAAAATTCTTAGAGTTAAAAGGGTATGATGGATGATATGACATATAAAAATTTCTGAGACATTTTGAAAGCAGTACTAAGAGGAAAATTCATTGCATGGAGCACATTCAATAAAAGAATATGAAGTCAACAACTATATGACCTAACATTACATCTCAAAGTACTAGGAAAAAATGAACAGATCAACACCAAAAGTAGTACAAGACAGGAAGTTATTGAAATCAGAGTTGAAATCAATGAAATTGAAACAAAAGAAACAATTAAAAAATTGACAAAACAAAAAGTTGGTTCTTTCAAAAAGTGAACAAAATAGGTAAACCCTTAGCCACACTAATGAAGAGAAGAGAGACAACTCAAATTACTAGAATTTGTGATGAAAAAGAAATGATGAGAAACACTAGTGAAATACATAATTAGAAACTACTTTGAAAATCTATACTCCCACAAAATAGGAAATCTCAAAGACATCGACAAATATTTAGAGACAAAGGATCCTACCAAGTTGAAGCAGGAGGATATACACAATTTAAACAGATGAATTTCAAACAGTGAGTTAGAAGAAGCCATCGAAAGCTTACCAAACAGGAAAAGCCTGGAACCAAATGGATTTTCAACCAAGTTCTACAAGATCTTCACAGAAGAACTAATATCAATCCTCCATCTCAAAGTATTCCATGAAATAGAAAAAGAGGAAATCCTTCTGAACACATTCTATGACAGTAGTATCACAATGAAACCAAAATCTGACAAAGATGCATCAAGGAAAGAAAATGATAGACCAATATCCTTGATGAACATAGATACGAAAATCCTTAACGAAATTCTGAAAAATTCCATACAAAAATATTAAAAAGATAGTGCACCATAATCAAGTGGGGTTCGTCCCAGGGAGGCAAACTTGGTTCAACATCCAGAAATCAACAAACATAATCCATCACATCAATAGACTTAAAGTTTAGAATCACATGATTATTTAAATAGGTGCAGAAGAAGTATTTGATAAAATACAACACCCCTTCATGCTCAAAACCCTAGAAAAAATAGAGATATTAGGAACATATCTCAATATGGTAAAGGCTATCTAGGCTAAGTTCATGGCCAACATCATTCTAAATGGAGAAAAAACTGAAAGCATTCCCTCTAAAAGTTGGAACAAGACAGGGATGCCCTCTTTCATCATTTCTATTTAACATTGTGCTTCTAACACTAGTCAGAGCAATCAGACAGGCCAAAGTAATTAAAGGATACAAATAGGAAAATAACTAAAATTATCACTATTTACTGAGGGAATGATTCTATAGAGGATCCAAAAAATTCCACCAGAAAACTTCTAGAACTAATAAATGAATTCAGCAAAGTAACAGGATATAAAATCAATATGCATGAATCTAATGCATTTCTATTCATAAGTGATGAATCCACTGAAAGTGAATTAAGGGAAACAATTTAATTCACAATAGCCTCAATAAAATAAAATAAAATCGTCATTAATCAATCTAACAAAAGAGGTGAAAGACCTCTACAATGAAACATACAGAATACTAAAAAAAGAAGATGGAACGATTTCCCATGTTCTTGGATAGGTGAAATTCATATGGTAAAAATGGTCATACTAACAAAGACACTATAAAATTCCATGCAATTCAAATTAAAAACTCAGTAACATTCCTCATGGAAATAGACAAAGCAATCATGGAATTTATCTGGAAGAATAAGAGACCCAGAAGAGCCAAAGCAATCCTGAGTGGGAAGAGTGAAGCAGGAGTTATCACCATACCAGACCTTAAACTATACTACAGAGCAATAGTAACAAAAATGGCATGATATTGGCACCAAAATAGACAGTTACACCAATGGTACAGAATAGAAGACACAGAGACAAACCCACATAAATAATATTTATCTCATACTAGACAAAGATGCCAAAAGTATACAATGAAAAAAGATAGCCTCTTCAACAAATGGTGCTGGCAAAACTGGAAATTCATATGCAGTAAAATGAAATTAAACCTCTATCTCTCATTCTACAGAAATCTCAACTCAAAGTGCATCAAGGGTCTGGAAATTATACCAGAGACCCTTCACCAAACACAAGAAAAATAGGTGTAAACCTTCATGTCGACTTAGCTTCAGACTTCCTTAACAAAACTCCCAGACCTCAAGAAATGAAAGCAAGAATAATTAAATGGGATGGATTCAAACAAAAAGATTTTTGTCAGCAAAGAAAACAATAATGTGAAAAGAGAGTCTACACAGTGGGAGAAAATCTTTACAAAATGCAGTTTAGTTAGAGCACAAATCTTCGAAATTTATGAAGAACTTAAACTTTACACCCAAAATACAAAGAACCCGATCAATAAATAGGCTAAGGAACTGGACAGATACTTCACAGAAGATATATTGTGATCAACAAATATATGGAAAAGTGTTCAACATTGCTAGTAATTAGAGAAATACAAATTAAAATCACCCTAAAATTTTTCTCTCACTCCAATTTAAGAGACTACTGTCAAGTACATGAGCAATAATAGGTATTGGTTTGGATTTGGGGAAAAAAGGCACACTCATAGCTTGCTGGTAGACTTGCAAATTGGTGCAGCCACTCTGGAAAGCAGTAGGAGATTCCTTAGAAAACTTGAAATGGAACAACCATCTGACCCAGTTATCCCACTTCTTGGTTTATACACAAAGGACTTAAATTTTAGTATACTACATTAATGCAGCGACATAGTTCATAGCAGCTCAATTCACAATAGTTAGATTGTGGGACCAACCTAGATTCCCTTCAATAGCTAAATGGATAAAGAAACTGGTGTATATATGCACATTGGAATATTAGTCATAAAGAAGAATAAAATTATTTCATTTGCAGGTAAACAGTTGGAGTTGGAGAATGTCATGCTAAGTGAAACAATCCAATCCCAAGAAACAAAAGGCCAAATGTTTTTTTTTTCTGATAAGTGAATGACAATACACAAGGGGGGAGGTAAGAGAAACATGGAGGAACTTTAGTTTGTGTATAGATAATGAGGGGGGGAGTGGGTGGGAGAAGGAATGATAGTGGAATGAGACAGACATCATTACACTATGTACTTGTATGATTACATGAATAGTGAATCTACATCATGTACAATCATAGAAATGAAAAGTTATGCCCCATTTGTGTACAATGTATCAGTGTACTCTGTAAAATAAAAATAAAATTTAAAAAATTAATGATGAATGACACTGTAAGAGTCCCTGCTTTGCTACTATAAGAAAATTCCCAAAGGTGGTTACATTACTTAAAAAATTCTTTACTTAGAATTTTAGAGGCCAAATGTGCAGGATCAAGGGGTTATATCAGTTTGGCCTCTGGTGTGTACACATTTTGCTGTATCACATCATGTTGTGTGATGTCATTTTGGGAGCATGAACAAGTTACTGTGGACAATCACAAAGGCAGAGAGCAGAGGGGGACAATTACATAGCAGGATGACTATAGCTATTAATAATGCACTAGCTATTCAAAGACAAACTATTATCATCTTTCTACAACACAATGAAAAGTATTTGAAATGAAATAGTAGTGTGCTAACTACTAGTTATTTTATATAATGCATACAAGTATTTGTGATGGTAAAGTTACACAGCTGCTGTATTTGGCAGGTCAGGTCCAATGAAAGTACTGTATTTACACAAGATAGTGTTCTTTTTAGTAATGATATGGAAGCAAGAGAGAAGGAGAAATAGCACATTACCATATTAGGGAAACACAAACAGGTGGGGCTTGTAACTGGGGCATCGTTGGGCAGATTTTCAGCATCCTGACTGGGAAGTATCAGGCAGAGAGTCCTCTCCACAGGTGAGATACCTTAGTCTTATTCCCCATGGGACTCGTTAGGAAAAAAGAGAACTCTGTTCTAACAACCTACATAACTAGTGACCCCCTCAATACATTTCATTCACCCCTAGGACCAGTCAGATCTCTGAAGGAAAGTAATAGACTTGAGAAAAGTGAATGACTGAGCGAGTGAGCTAGTGAGTCAAATCTACTGAGAAGACAAAATTCTTTAGATGTTCCATCAAGAATTTGGAAAGTTCATGCACAGGGAAGATTTTTAATATTTTTCTTTGCCCTTTTGTATCAAAAAAACCTCTGAACCTCTCAAATAGTTGAAATTCTTCAATGTAAATTGAAAAGAATTTTCCTGTGTGAGATGACATGGTGAGAAGATAAGCATGAAAACTGGAGCCAAACACCACTTGGAATAATGGACAATGGCTTCAATGACCATGTAATGAAAATGAAATTCAAGGGTCAGATTCACACAGTTTTACTTCTGCAGTTCTCTTATCTCTAAATTTTATCATTAGATTGCAATAGTTACATATAGAAATTAATTTAAATAATACTATGTAATAAGTTAAAGTTGATATATTCTAAGATATGTAGATGTATCTGTAAAATGTAATATCATTTTTCAATTTCTTGGAGTTTTTCTGTTGTTTTGGTTTTCTAACCTCCTCTTTTTTCCCTACAATAATTTTCTCATGCTTCTGAGAGAAGAGAATATTTGGTAATGAGGAAAGAGACTGTTTTACATAAATACTAATTCCAAATATTGTTGAAGTAGAGTAATTGTCATATTTATCTCATGGTTAAGCTCAATTCAACAGTCTTTATTTCCCTAAATAATTTTGAGAATTAAATTCAATGCAAGCCAAAAAAGACAAATATTTTATGCAGTCTAGTAAAATTTAGGCCCACTGGAAATTTTAATCTAATGATTACAAAGGTTCTTGGAAAAGTGTTGCATATTTTAGTACTGGGAAAATCAAGTAAAATTTTCCACTTAAAAAATGGGATTTTAAAGCATTTTAATTCTAACAAATTTGCTTCTTAACCTAGTTTGTAGATTAATTTACTCCCTGTAGTTTTCCTTTATCAATTTAGGATGATATAATTATTGATTTTATGATTTAATAATAAATTCATCCCACAGAAAATAATCTGTTATGTGATGAATTTAGTACTTGTTTAAAATAGGAAATGAATTTAATTCAATTTTGCCTTCAGCTATTTTGGGTGACTAATAGGGAAAGGATAGACAAATAAGCAAGATACCTTATTCTAAAGGTTGAAATACAAGATAGAAGAATGGACAGTTTTCTTAATTGACATCATAAAAATCACCAAATTTGGAATTTTCTGGCATTGGTAAGTTAATTTGGTAGCAAAAGCAGATTTGAAAAACCTATTTTTTAAATAGATCTACCATTTAGTAGGTAGTCCAATGGAACCTAGGCTAAAAAAGAATCACAATCTGAAGTTTGAGATTTTTACTCTCTTGAAGTCAAATAGCATGTGTGTTTGTTGGGGAAAAGATTCACTTAAGTCATCCAGCAGTTAAGTCTTCCTACAAGTGAGAGATTCTTCTGAGGTACTTGGAATGCACTGGGCAAGGAAGGTCCCTAGTGCCATGCTAAGAGAAGATGTTTGACATTTCAAGGGAGGCAGTGCTACTACCCTTGGACCCTGAATAAATCTGTGGCTTTGTTGAGGTGTGGTATGCAGAATGAATTCCTGTGAACACCAATAATACATTCAATTCACTGTGAAAATTTGGGTATTTGTTACTAACTTCTAGAGAAGTTTTTAGTGTATTTTCTTTTCTTCTCTTCTTGGTCCCCTGTGTCTGTCTTTTTGTAAAATCAACAACAAAAGTAACAAAACAAACCAAGATTCCTTTTGTGGGGACTTAGTCAACTAGAGTTTGGAAGGAGAATTTGATGAATTGCCTTTTCATTCCAAACTTGTATGAACTTTAAGGACTGAGATGAGAATGCTATCTTGACATATGCTTTATCATTATTTATATATCTATTTTCAACTTTGAAACAGTTGATAAAATAATTTTAAACTCTTTCAAACTTAGCATCTTTTTAAATATAACTGCCCATATCTTTAGATCAAGGCCTCTTTTAGCAGCATAATGGATTTGGATGTCACATGTGCAAAGCTGATACCTGATGAATCTCATGGTTTGAACCTTTCAAAGTAATTTCCTTAGCTGCTTATTCTCAAATATTGCAGAGTTTAATGATAAATTTATGCAGAAAATAAACAAAGATTAAAATTCTAGAATATGTCATCTCCAAGGCAGTTCATCTGTAGCTGAGGCATGCAGTTTATGTATTTGTGTGCATTAAATGCAGCAGTGGTTTCTACTATAGCAGATGCACTTGCAGTATATTACTTTGTTTCCAAAAATACTTTTTTGCTGATCAAAAAGAGTACTTCTACCTTAAAGTCTTTGTAAAACTACTTAGTAGACAGTGTGATTCTGTTGGGAGTCTTCAACTATGCTCATCTTTTAAGATTGCAGGTATGCTTTGATTTTATCCAGTCAGCAAGAGAGCAGATAGATGTTCATTTGTAGTTGTTTGGTGAGCCCCAGAGGTGTGTTGGGCTTGTAATATGACTGGCCACCCTGTAATATCTTATTCCTGAAAAGTTTTCATTAGAGGCTTACTTGAGGGAATTTTGTAATCAGCATCTCCACACAGCATTTGCTACCTCATTAACTCATGAGCCCCTGAGAATTATTCTGTTTTCTGTAATTTCCCCTCATGCTGACTTCTGGTACTCAAAAGCCCAGGTATATTCCAGTTTAGCATGGACTTTTTGTAAAGCATCTGATGGAGCTTGTTCTCATTATGGACCTGATCGTGTTCATCTATAAAATACCAGGTGTATCCCTTATTAAAAATCAGTGAGGTTAATTTCTGGAAAAATGCAACTATATAAACAAGCAATTGCATAGGTTGCAGCATTTCAGAAAGTTTCTGAAGACATTAAAGAGTAACAACTAGCACTTGTTGAGCATTTACTGTGTATGAGAAATTACATTGAGTCCTTTGTACACATGTCTAACTGGCCTTTCAAGGAAATCCTCTCAGGTAGAATGGTTAACATCACTGTTAACATGAAGATTATGAACTTCAAGAGGTGAATAACCTACTAAGTTTCTTATCAGAGTAGAATCTATGGTACTTTTACTTCAGATGATCACTTAAGTCACTGAACCATAATAATTTTCCAGATCATGTTAAAGTATGGGAATTTAGAAAATATGGGAAAAAAAGAGAACAAATCTATCAGAGGGTTAAATCTGTTGCAGTTAACTCATTAAATATTCTTTTGCCTTTTGTTGGCTATGTTGGAAGAAATAATATTAGGCATTTCATTATGCTGAGGAATCTCAATCACATTTGTAAAAACTTGCAGACATAAGCAGTGAAGTTCATATTATCCTAAAATTTTCAAGAAGGCAAAGAATAAAACAAATCAAGCATACAGTAAAATTCAGTTGCAAATTCAAATGAAATCTGCCCCACTCCTTTTTCTCCAGATTTTTTTTTAATTTGGTGGTGGTTGCAGAAGGGATCTTATAATTGGTTTCATGGGTAGGAAGGAATAAATATTATGTTACTAATATATCAATACAGTTGTAAAATTAATAGTTGGAATGGTTAAACTAAATGATAGTTAATATCTGAATTGTAAACATTATTTTTTGCACTCAGGAGATGGAACCCAGGGCCTATCATGCTAGACAAGTGCTCTACCACTGAGTTGCAACCCCAGTCCTGAAACAGCATTTTAAGTATGCTATTATCTCCTTGTAATTTGTTGATATTTTATTTAGAAATGCTGAAGAGCTCTCAGCAGTCTTCTTAGAATAGAATTTATTAATAAAAACCAAGAACTGAGTTATTAAAAATACTGTTCCCTTAATTTTAAAATTCTACACTCATTTTCAAAATTATAATCTGAAATGTTTTTACCTTCTAATTCAAGAATATTTACTGTATGAACACATGATGGGGAAAAATTACTGTAATCTTCACATATTTCAAAGGTTGACTTTAGAAATAAATTGAATGCATACTACAAATACACACAGTTTAGTATAATACATAAAACTATGAATTTCTAGTCATGTTGTTACTCATGTAATCTAAGTGGCCCTATGTCCAGGACTCACTTTCCATCCCAGCTTTCTCTAATATTTAAATCAAATTGTTTGGCACTGACATCCTGTCTACATTCACAAGTCATCTTTTCTTAAAAAACTGGGGGAGGCGGGGAAGAAATTTGTCTCATGTTTACTATGGTCAGTGTGGGCTGTGCCTAATCCCTGTGATGTTGCCAAGTTCCTAACTCCATTATCTCCCTTATTATCTGCTATGCTATTTGTGTGTGTGGTGTTTTTCCTTCCTTCCTTTTCTTTTTTTTTTCCCCCTTGGTGCTAAATTTGCTCCTTTTAAAAATTACCTCCAAAACCAACAATATGAGGTGGATGTTTGGGGAGAATTTTTGCTAAAATTTTGGAGAAAAACAAGAAATGAGACATATATCACTTTTCCTAGAAATGCTACTATCTATAGCCAGCACAGCCTCTGACCGTGGATCTTCATGGGACCCATAATTTAATATCCTAGCATAAATCCCTGAAAAATTTCTGAAAATCTGTTTAGATAGGCATTTATTTTTGCCTGATAGGTTTTGTGTCTTGTAGCCATTAATAAATCTCCCTACACATAGTTCTTTTTCTTAAAAAAAAAAAAAAAAAAAAAAGTTTTCCTCTTGCTGAGTCCCAGGGCTCAAATGACAGCTTATTTTCAAAGTAACTTTTCTTTCTTTATACCAAATTACCAGGTAATTTAACAAAATCAAGTAAGTGCAGAATACCTGTTGCAAACCCTAATGAGAGGTTTAAAGTAAAGAGTAACTTAAAATTCAATAGTTTGGGCTTGAGGGTACCAGAGTGGTGATAGGACTGGAAGGAAAATAGGCTTAAGGGATCTGATTGGACATGGAACCAGAAGAAAATGCAATTCTAAAGGTCATTTTGGAATTTTGAGCATTACAGAGTAGCAGTCTTCAGTTTCTACTGCGGGAATATGAGTAAGGTAGGAGGTTCAATTTGAGGAGTAAACAAAGCATATTTTGAGTTAGAAGTGATTACTGTTTGGAAAGAAATTAAAATGGCATGTTAAATAGTAACAAAAGTGAATACAACACAGAAATATGATCTGGTATGGCTTACTGTAACCTAAGAAGTAGCACTGAATTTCTGAAATAAAAGTGTTTCTATTATAAGCAAGGTTGAACAATATATATGCTCTTAATACATCTGTAGATGAGGCTTCAGAGAGCATTGGTATTCATTAATGAGGCAGGATAAAACTCTACCAACACACCAACTGTCTATTGATTTTGCCAATTAGAAATTAGATAGTGACTTCTTTCTAGATTTCTTGGATTAATCATACCAGGATATTGTCTTCCTGGTGCAGACTTGGGCTAGCTCATGCTACAGTGTAAAAGTCATTTTTAACATGTTACTGAACAACCCACTTTCAGTCAAAATCCCAAAGCTATGTCTTGATAATGGCATAGAATGTTCAAGAATACAACACAAGTACATCCAAGGCAAGACTGGGAATAAAATATGGAGAATCAGAAGTGAAAATGGTGCATGTTTGCAAGAACCAGAGATCAATATGAAACCTGCATTCAAAAACTGGTAATTGCTAAATATATAGACAGGACACATGGGGACTAAACATGGAAGATGGTTGATAGGATAGAAATCAAATAAGCTTTGTTTCACTTCACAAACACATTACCTAACCTGGTCTAGACATCTGTGAGACAGTAATGACTGCACGTTTTCTTGGTCTACAGAGTGTTTTGACTCCTTTTTCTTGGAGTTGTCATGGTCACTCATAGTGCTTCTAGGAAGTGGCATGTTTCTTATTTATGGGAACTCTATGACACTGTCACAGTGATGTTCTTTGCTTTGTGTTTTTGTTCTATTTTGTTTTCCCTGTGCAGGTTGTCTTTCAAGGTCAAATGATTGCAACTCATGAACAGGATGCAGTCATAGCTATTGATGATGTATCTTTCAATTAAGGCTGCTTGCCTGCTCGTGGTAAGAACTTTTTCTTTCATTGTGATCCTTATTGTGTAAAATAAATTCAGTGCAATTTAAACATTGTCATGACTTTAAACTGCTGTCTATTTTTGCCTGATGTTTTAGTGTGGGATTATTTTCCTTGGTTCTAAAACATTGCTTAACAGTGACTGGATGTGTATTGGAAGTGAAGATAGGGTATTTTTCAGACTCTGATACTGTACATGATGAAATGTAGTAATTGTGTTGCAGATATGAAATCTTGCAGCAATGTTTATACTGGCTAGTTAATTCTTAACTCTGTGCCTTCTAGGAGACTGTTAGAAAAACTGGCTTCCATACACTTGAAATTGTCTTCTTGGAGAATTATCTTAATTCTTCTAGTGCAAGACACAAAATGTAGGGAGAATTAGTTTTAATCTGTTTTCAATTAAGACTGAAACAAATACATTGATAAATCACATGTATTTAAAATATATTTTTATTGACCTTACTGAATAATATCAATTCCCCATTTACCTAGTTTCCAAAGGAAAAATTTTTTACTAAAATTATAATTTGGCTAGTATAAAAAATTTAATCTAGCAAGCAAGAATAAGAATTTAATCTCAAAAGCATATGTGTGTATGTGTCTACACATACTACAGGTGTTTCTCCTGAAAATTTTACTATATTGTGGTATAATGCAGTAGAACAAAGTTAGCTATTATTTTAATCCATTTTCTGTTATGATAATGAAATACCTGTAATTGGGCATTTTATAATATAAAGAGGTTAATTTATCTCATAGTTCCAGAGATTCAAGGGAATGATGCCACTATCTGACTCTGGTAAGGGTCCTAAGGAAAAACCACTTCATGGTGAATGTATAACAGCAGGAATATATGTAAGAGGAAGAGAGTCATATGGTGAAAGAGGAAGAAAGAATGATGGGGAGGGGCAGGCTTGCTCTCTTAAAACAACCCTCTCACGAGAACTAATCAGGATTCCACAATATCTACATCTACTCCTGCCAAAGGTACTGCTCCAATGATCCAATAACCTCCCACTGAATCAAACCTTTTAAGGTCTTGTCACCTCTTAATATTGACACACTAGGGACCAAGCTTCCAACACATGTACCCTTGGGTACACTATCAAACAATTTCCAAATCATTGTAGCTATTTTGTCAAGAGGGATTCCAAGTTCTAATTTGATATGAAAATATGACTGTTGTGGTAAATGATATTTCAGAACCAGAAAGAGATAGGTTGCATTCCTGAGACACAGCAAAGATCTCTGTATCTGTATCTTGCTTGGATTTTTAAACAGCACTCTTGCTGGCAGGTTAGAGGTTACAGATATGTGTATCCTGTCATCCAGACCAAGGTTGGGCCTGGTGAAAGCCTCTTCTAAAACTGGAGCATGTCAAGGTGCTTTTCATCTTTGTATTATCAGTGTATATCAGGTAAGAAATCACAATATGATAAACTGAGACATAGATCATTGAAATAGAGAACTTCAGAGGAACAGAAGGCAGATTCCTCTCATTTTTAGAAGCAAATAATTGAAGTATCAACCACAATGCCTTCTCACTAAAAGAAACTTAGATTTATCAGAAGAGATGCAATTTAACAGTGTAAAATATAGAGTTAGCTGTAGGCAAAGCTAACTCAACAGCTAACTGCTCTTAAGTTAGCATCTCCCCTAATACTCCCCCTTCTGTTACCCAGTGTGCTTTCCTGGATCCAGAACATACCCAGCCTGTGCTTAATACTTAATGAGACATTTAATTTCTGACCCTGATCACTTTAGCAATACTTTTATACTTCTCAGTTTTATAGTTTATGCAGAAATTTGGGTCTGTGAAACTAGCCCTGTTCATTGACCAATCTAGTTAATCACCCTCAAAAGAATACCAGGCAATGAAATCAGCTAGCAGCTGGGTTTTCTTCACCAGTGGGTTGATGTCATTGAAACTGTATTTAAATTTCAAATTTACACAGGAACATTCTTGGGTGGAGATTGGGAGTTGACATCACCCATAATAAGACCATCATTTCTGACATGAACATTCTTTCCATCTTTGGCCCTGAGAACCAAGTCATTGCCCTAATTACCCACAATTCACATACTGGGATAAAGGCCAACTTAGATTGGCCATAATAAATATTCAGAAGACAAATGCCAGATTTTGTAGAAAGCACTTAAAAGACCTCTAAAAATTCACCACTGAAGGTAAAATAGAAAAAACAAAACAAAAAAATTGTACTTGGAGTATAAACATCAGGAAATCTGAACATTCAAAGGAAAGTTGTGGTCAAATTGAAGACTGTCAAGGTTTACAGTTTCTAAGACAATAATTCTAGACATTATTATAAGGTGTTTGAGATCATGTGAAAATGAAATTTACTAAAGAGATGAGGCATCAGTGAATTTTAAGACTAATTTGATTGACTCTGTCTTCCATGTGAATGTTAAAGTCATACCATATGAGAAGAGTCAGGACTAGAGAAGCCTGAAATCCAAGACTGAACACAATGAGTGTGAAAGGTAGAACTATATGGATACCAGTGATGATAAAGTGGATGTCATGAACCAAGATGTGTTGCACATGGAAGTATAAATAATTGTGTAGAAGAAAATTAGGTATCTAGAAAAATAACAACCTTAATTTTAGGCCCTGTGTTTTATGGAACACTAGAAAAGCATGTCATGTCTTGGAAATGCTGCAAAAGTGGTCTTCTTTTGGAGAGAGGCAAGATTTAGGTGAGATCACCTATTGTGTTCTTTAGAGGTGTGGGTGCAGGGAGATTTTAATCCCCCCCAAAAAGGTAAAAAAATTGGGATTATACTTCAACTTTTAGAAGAAAAACAGCATTAAGGAATATTAATAATGGAGAAAAACCATGAAGCATTATAGGATAGCATTGGCATTTGGATGCTGTAATATTTTGTAAATGACAAGAATGTGAGAGACATAAAATTAAGTAGCATTAAATTTCCAAGTGGGAATCTCTAGTTCAGTTCAGGCACTATCATAGCAGAGGAAACCTATTTAATCATCAGAAGCACATGGGGGAATGTTTGATTCTGGGCTTCCCTCCAGACCTGCTACATAGGAATCACAAACCATGTGGCTTGCATTTTAAATAAGGTTCTGAGGAGAGTTTTGTAAAAAGGGCAACACCAACTTCAAAGAACAGGACTAGAATTTAGAAACCTTGAGTCCTGATTCCTTGTTGATTGTCATACTTGGCATTGACTGCCTTGGAGCAGAGTCCCAACTGACTAGAATCTGCAATTTCAGTCTCATGCAGTATTGGTTGGTGAAGAAACAGAGGCCTGCAGGAGAAATCAAACCAATCTGTACATTTCCATCATAAACCCTACTCCAATAAAGGATAAGGTCAAGAATGCATTTAGATGTAAGAAAACAGACAGGTTTGCTTAAGTGACCTAAAAAAATAAAGGAGGAAAGAGACAGTTTTTGGGCATAGGTTCTTCTACTCCAACTCTATTAAAGTCAAGGACTAAGTGATTTTTCTGGCATTTGCCTTATGCATATTAGCTGATGATCATAAAATGATCATCAGAGCTCTTACATCTCAAATTTTGTTTGTTTTATGTTTTTGGCCATGTCATTGGCCAGACAATTCTTACTTGGATGACCTTAGTTACTAGATAATGCAATAAAAGTTAACATTGAGCTTTTATGCTCCGGAAAAAAAGAATGGAGAACAGGTTTATGAATTGAATGGGCAAATGTGTTTGCTATGGAAACTCAAAATCAGCATGTTTAGAAGTAAATTATAATTTTTTTTCCCCAAAAATCTGTTTCCTTTCCTACATTCCCTCTTTTAGTCATTGGGATATTCATCACCAGAAGACCTACTCTAAAATAAATACTAGGGAAATTTCTCAGGTGGGAAACAAACAAAATCAAAATATATTACCAGAGGAAAACTTGCAACTTCGAGAACAAAGGAAAAACAACTGAAACTACAAATATCTAAATAAGTAGAATACTTTTCTCTTCTAAAGATTGTGTATTTATTTATATATATAATACATATATATACATGTATATATTTATAGTACACAATAGTACATAGTATTTATAGTATACAATAGTACATATTGTGTACATATATAGTTATAGAATAAACTGAGAAATGTAAAATTCTGTGGCTGTAGCACTTGTATATTTCACTTGAAATGCTAACCAACTGAGTGTTAAACTAAGAGATGCAAATCCTTAGAATGAACACAAAACGCAAGTTAATGACAAAATTGAACATATCAGACTATTCAAATATTGAAATAATACACTAAAGGCAAAGAGAATTAGATGAAAAAGAGAAATATGGAGTGAGGGTGGTAAGGGAACAAAGGATAATCAAGGCAAAGAAGACAACTAAAAAATAAAGTCATTAAATGAATTACATTCATAAAATTATTACATTGAATATAAGTTGTCTCAGCATTCCTCTTTGAACTCAGAAAGTATCGGATTGGATCAACAATTAGAACCATCTTTATTCTGACTATAAAATCCCATTTTAAGCATTATAAAGGTTAATTATAAATAAAGAGGTGCAGAAAGTTGTACCATGTGATACAAATCAAAGAAAGAGAGTGACAATATTCATGTCAAAACTGTTGTTCAGAACAAGGAAAATTAATAGGGATAAATAGGAATATTATATAGTAATAAAGGGTAAATTCACTAAGAAAATATAATCCTAAACCTGTACACAACTAAAAGTAGTGCACCAAAATGTGTCAAAACCATTAGAATTCAAAAAAGAATTAGATAAATTCACAATTATACCAGGAGACATGAATACATTATTGACAAATATTTGTTTCTAATCAGTAAAATACATAAAAATCAGCAAATAGAAAATTTGAATAAAATATTCACTAATTTGATATAATTGTCATTTATTCAAATAATACGTATTAGAACAAATAGCAAAAAATGTGTAAATGGAACATTAGCCATTGAGAGTCAGCAGCAGGTGTTCAAGGGCAGAGCAATAAAGGGGAAGGACAAAATTTAAGGAGGCACTAAAAGTTTACTGCTGGAGACTACATTGTATTCCTCATTCCCACCAAATTCCTGTGTTGAAGTCACCCTGTGACTGTAAGGAAAGCTGTAAGGGGAAGGTCAGATTTTTATGAGGTAATTAGTGAGATCCTAAGGGTGGAGTCTCATTTGCTCCTACAGTGTCTTAATTTTTTATTTTTTCTAATTAGTTATAAATGACAATACAGTGCATTTATGCATTTTGATAACTCATAAGTAGAATATAATTTCTCATTTTTCTGACAGTACATGTTGTAAGATCACATCAACCATGCAGTCATGTGTGTACATGAGGTAATAATGTCTGTTTCACTCTACTATTCTTCCTACTCCCTTACCCCTTCCTCTCCCTTCACTCACTTCTACCGAAAGTACCTCTAAAGTACCTCTGTTCTTCCCTAACAACCTCCCTTATTGTGAATTAGCATGTGCATATCAGAGAAAACATTTGGCCTTTGTTTTTTGGGGATTGGATTATTTTACTTAGCATGACATTCTCCAACTACATCTACTTACCAGCAAATGCCATAATTTTATTATTCTTTAAAGCTGAGTAATATTCCATCATAATATTCCACATTTTCTTTATCCATTCATCTGTTTAAGAACACACAGGTTGGTTCCATTGTTTGGCTGTTGTGAGTTGAGCTGCTATAAACACCATTGGTCAGGTTACTAGTTTCTTTATAAGAAAAGGAAGACACTCTCTTTCTTGCTGTGTGTGTCTCATGTGTCTTTGTGTGAGAACAATGAGTATGGCAGCCATGTGGAAGCCTGGAAGAAAGCCCTCACAGACCCCTCATCTCAAGCTTTCACCCTCCAGACATTTTGGGAATAAAAATTTTGTTGAAGCCACCTAGTCTGTGGTATTTTTTTTATGGCAGTCTTGGCAGACTTACTAATGGAGATAAAGGATATTTAGATGTAACATTTTAAAAAATCAAAACTAATAAAAAATCAATGGTAAATAAAATATTAGAATGTTGCAGATGGGATCAGTATTATTAAATTTTATCAGGCTCCAATATGGCTTAGAATCGTAAAACTTGGGCCACAAAACAAATTTTAAGAATCTCAAAAGTACTGAAATTATACAAAATAGTTACTCTGACTATAATGAAGTCAAATTGCAAAGCTGCGAAATCCACCATTATTTGGAAATTAAATATCATACTTTAAAATAACCAAGGATTTTGAACCAAATGAAGACAAAAATATAATTTACTAAACTTTGTATAATAGTATAATATAGCTATAGCCGTACTTACAAAGAAATTAATATATATGTATATACATATATATGTTTCTGTTAAGAAAGAAGAAACGTCTCCAATTAGTAATTTATCTATCTAAAAAAAGTAGAAAGATTAAGGTAAAGCTGACTTAAGGAGTAGGAAAATGACACACATATATAGTAATTAATTATTGAAGAATTTGATCTTTTTAAAAGATAAATAAAATTGGTGACATTCTAGCTGAACTGACCAAGAACAAGGAGAAAGGAAACACATTATCAATATCAGAAATGTAATAAGAGCTAATGCTACAAATATTAAAATGATAATAATAATAAGGGAAATCTAAAAATAACTATGCCCATAAATTCAACAATTTAAATGAAATGGACAAATTTCTTGAAAGTCCGAGTATAAAATCACTAAGAAAGCAACAACCTAAAGTTTCAAGTTTGTTGAATAAGACTCATAATAAAAACTTCCATTAAAGAAAATTCCAGGACTGTATGTTTTCACTGGCAAGTTGTATCAAATATGTAGGGCTGAACTGCCACCAGTACTGTACATTTCATTCCAGAAAACAGAGTGTGGCGGCACTTCCGGTCACCGCGAGGCCCGGACACAGATGAGGGGCCCGCGTGCGGGCGGCCGGCAGGGCGCAGTTGGGCGGCCAAGGCTCCCTCGCTGCTTGTGGGCCCCGGCCTGCCTCCCGCCGCCCTCCCGGGACTGGGTCTGCGCGACCCCGGAGCGCTCCCGGGGTGCCCAGTTGGGTTGGCGCCCCCGGCGGCCGGGCCACGCCCGGAGCCTGAATGGGGCTTCGCTGCCACTTGCCTCGCACACACCGTGTTCCTCTGGGTTATGGTCCCCGGGATGCAGTCACTCTCATCCCAGCCTCTCAGGACAAGCGGTGCCCCTCGGCCGCCTCCGCGCCCCTCGCCGCAGTCTGTCCCGGGGCCCCATCCTCCTGGGACTCCCTTTCCTCTCCTGCCCTCCAGGATACTTGTCTTTTGCATCTTTCTCTCTGATTCAGCCCTTGCCCACAGACAAGCACAGTCCCTCCGCGTTAAGGACCTTTCTTAACATCCTCGGCCTGAATGCCTTAGGGACTTTTCTAAGGCAGTGTATTTCCACACACGCAGGACGGGAGCTGAGCGTGCAGGAGCCCCTCTCTCCTGCCTCAGCTCTGTCCTGTCCGCCAGCCCCCAGTGTGTTGCCCACCCTTGGGCTCAGGTGGATACTTGGAAGTCCTTGGTCACTGGTCTCCTGGTGTCAGTGCTTACTTTGAAGTTGCAAGGCTAGAAGCTACCTGAACATCTCTTGCCATGCCTTATTGCCTTGAGATTAAAGTTTCAGAAATAATACCTGAATTTCATTTCTGAAGGAAGTATTTTATCTTGTAAGCCAGACAGGAGTGTTTTCAGCCACCTCATATCGCCTGCACACTTCTGCACACCAAGCACTAAGAAACATTCATGATAGCCCATTTCTGGTGCTGAGCCTCCTCCAGAAATTTGTTAGCCCCTCACAGGTTTCCTGTGTGACTCCACATCTCCCCCAAGTTTCATTTTAAAAATCCTCCTGAGGCTGGACTACAGCCTTGATTGCTGCCTGTTCCCACAGTGAGAGCTGTGCAAAGCACCAGTACTACCAGGAGCAGACCAGGAGGCCAACTCAGATGGGGAAGGACTTGCCTAGAGTTCCTGAAGCACTGTGGGTGAGATACCATTGTGGACCCTGGAAAAAAGCACCTCACTTATACCACAAAACCTTCATTAACCTGAGACCAGGCATTGTTTGAGGAAGTTCTGCTACTGTCCCTGAGACAAAGGCCAAGGATCCAGCCACACCAAGCAGTCTGGGGCAGACTGATTCTGGACATTTCCCCTGCAAAGAAGACCAGCACTGACCACTTTGTCAGTAGCTGACACCTGAGCAGTCCAGAACCTGGATGCCTAGGGGAAGCTGAGGCAAGAGGCTGCTGCAGGTAAAGGGTAGAGTCAAGGAAGGACTGGGCTTGAGTCCAGGATTAGCAGAGAAGAGAGGGAGAATGTGAGACATGGAAGGGAAGCCAAGGTGGGAAGGAGAGGCAACAGATGAGTCTACCCCTCCCATGGCCTCTAAGCAGGTTACTGTGAAGGGCAGGGGGGGGAAAGCGGAAACAGTTGGTGCTGACCGTGAAGGAGAAGATTGACATCTACACACGCCTGAAGCGGGGTGAGAGCAGGAAGGCGCTAATGGCAGGAGTACAACGTGGGCATGAGCACCCTGTACGACTTCAAGGCCCACAAGGCCCAGCTGCTCTGGTTCTTCACCAATTCTGACTCAAACCAGGTGCTGGAGCAGCGGCGCACACTCCACACACCCAAGCTTGAGCACCTGGACCAGGTGCTGTATGAGTGGTTCCTGGTAAAGCAGGCGAGGGTGTCCCTGTGTCGGGCCCCATGCTCACTGAGAAGATCAAGGACTTCTATGAGCAGATGTGGCTGACTGAGCCCTGCATGTTTTCTGGAGGGTGGCTTTGGCACTTTAAGGCCAGGCATGGCCTTAAAAAGCTAGACACATCCAGTGAGAAGCAGGTAGCTGACCACCAGGTGGCTGAGCAGTTCTGTGGCTTCTTCAGGAGCTTGACCACTAAGCATAAGCTGTCTCCTGAGCAGATTTACAGTGCCGATGAGACCGGCCTCTTCTGGTGGTGCTTGCCAAATCCCAGCCCAGATGGTGGGGCAGTGCCCGGCCTTAAGCAGGGCAAGGACAGACTAACCGTCCTGATGTGCGCCAATGCCACAGGTTTCCATAGAATCAAGCCCTTGGCCATCAGGAAGTGTCGCAGTCCCAGGGCTTTCACAGGCATCCAACACCTGCCCATGGCCTACAAGGCCCAGGGTAATGCCTGGGTGGACAAGGAGATCTTCTCAGATTGGTTTCATGGCATCTTTCCCCTCTGTGAGAGAACACTTTAGAACAATAGGTTTTCCCAAAGACAGCAAGGTCATTCTGTTGCTGGACAACTCCCGGGCCCACCCCCAGGAGTCTGAGTTGGCGTCTGATGACATTTTCACCTTCTTCTTGCCTGCCAGTGTGACGTCGTTGATTCAGCCCATAGAGCAGGACATCCGAAGAGACTTCATGAGGCACTTTATCAACCCTCCTGTGAGCCTGCAGGGCTTCCACCCGCGTACAACATGAACGATGCCATACTCATCGTGGCCTGTGCCTGGAACACCGTGCCCATCCACATCTTCAGGAAGGCCTGGAGGAAGCTGTGGCCAGTGGTCATGTTTGCCAGAGGCTCTTCTGAGAGCAAGGAGGAAGAGGAGGCCGAGCGCTGCAGCACCAAACTGCACAAGACCTTCGCTCACATCCTCGGGCTTGCAAGAGAGGGCCTCTTCTGCCCGGGCCACAGGCATCTGCCCGGCACAGGGAGGGCAGTAAAGGAGGCACCCACTCCCTGCTGGCTGAGGCTGACGGGGATGCAGACCAGGTGGAGAAAGAGGCTGGGGAGGACGCTGTGTCCCAGGTGGCCTGGGAGCAGGCAGTCACAGCCTTCGAGGCGCTCCAGCACTTCGCAGAGCAGCAGCCCTGCTTCAGCTCGCAGGAGGTGGGGCAGCTGCACGCGATGCACTCTGACTTCAGGAGGCAGCTACAGTTGAGTGCCACAGTGAAGCTCGAGGACCTCCAGGATCGCCCTGGTGGGTGCAGGGCCACAGCCCACCCCACCTTGCCCTGCTCATCCACAGTCGGTGATAACTGATGGCTGTCATCGCACTCATTTGGCCCCTGGAATGTGTGCTCAGTCCTGGGACACAGACTGCCCTCTGGGCAAGAGAGTTCCCCCAAGGGGTGGTGCCCCCACACATTGTTACTTGGAAGGACTCAGGCCTGTGTATTCGGCTGATTGACTACCTATGTCATTTGCTAGGTCATCTGATAGGAGACCTTCTGGAAGAGTCCATTCTACCTTAAGCATACCCAAGCTTCTTCTAGTTGAAACAGGCCAGGCTGGGTGAATTCTGCATCTGTGTTACCTGGCAAAACTTGTTGTGTTGGGTAGAGGCGTGCCTGTCCTAGCAGAGAAGAGCACTGTGCAGACCCACAGGGGACAGCAACCCCCATGCTCAGGAGGCTGGCTCTGCTGGCTGGCAGTTGTTCATGTGCTGGGTGAACCCCCAGTCTGGAGTCTGAGAGCAGTGACTTAGTTGGAAAAGGCTGTGACTCAGTTCCTGGCCTCAAATCCTCTCTGGTCACACATCACCCCATTGGCACATGCCTACTTCAGCCAGGATTATGCTCAGCAGCAGGACTCTGCAGTGTCCCTTGTTGCCTGCAGGCCCAGGCCCCACTGTGCAGTTAGGGCTGCCTGACCAGACCTTCTTGTGACCCCCCAGGGACCACAGAACTGTGTTGTTTTTAGCCTTTGGCTCAGCAGCCACTACAAAGTCTACATCCCATGCACCCCAGAATTTCAGTTAGAGTCAGTCTTGATCAGGCATTCAGAGATTAGTCTCACATCCTGGCAACTGAGTTGGCACAGTTTTCATTCCAGTGCTCCTTACGTACTCCATCAAGAAAATCTGCTGGGATCTGTGAGAGCCAAGAGACTTACAGAATCGATTGTTTTTAGTTTGTCCAAACACAGGCTGTAGTACTGCATTGTAGAATTTGTATTTCTTTAAAGCATGTGTGAAGCTTATAAAAACCAGATAGTTTTGGGGAAAAAAAAAAAAAAACAAATGATGGAAACACTCACCACTTTATTCTTCTAGAATGACTTAGTCCTAACACAAAATCCAGACCAAAATACAATAAAATTTCAGGTTTCAAGTCTTCTACAAAATATTATCAAAGTTCCAGAAATATGTAAAAAGATAATATATGCAACCATCCAGGGAATAAAAAACTGTTACAACATTTGGGAAATTAACATAATTCATCATATTAACAGTCTGAAGAAAGATCATGTGATGATTTTAGCAGATGCAGTAAAAGCATTTGACAAAATTCAAAATTCATTCATGATCAAAAACTTCAAGAAAACTATGAGCTTCTTTACTTGATAAAGGTTATGTACAAAAACCCTACAGTTAACATCACAGTCAGTGATGACAGGACCATACTTTGCTCCTAAATTTGGGATCCACTCATCATTTCCATTCAATAACACACTGGAAATCTGGTGATATTCTTAATTAATTGCAATTAATAGGAACAAAAGGAGAAAATGTCTCTATACATAACATCTTATGGAATTTACTTAATTTTGAAATGCAGAACACTGTATTTTGCATGTGACCATTATTCATGAGCTAAACTAATCTCCCTTGTATTATTAAAGTTTTAGTACATGTGCTGCTAAAGTGAGCACATGCTTATTTTTATAAAAGTTCTAAAACTAGTAAATTTATTATGGTAGCAGGATGCGAAAATCAATATAAAACCAAATTTATTTTCACACATCAATGAATGATTGGAATGAAAATAAGGAAAATGGCATCACATATAATAGAATATAGTTAATTCATATGAATCTAACAAAATATACTGGATCAGCATTTGGGAAACTACAAAACACTGATGGAAGACATTGAGAAGAACCAAATATTAATTTTACTGTAGGTAAATTTAGAAATAAATTTTAAGAAGCAAAGGTAATTTTTTAAAATTGAAGAAATACGGAGGTGAGAAGCTTATGATTGCTTAATTCATGTGCTATTTTGAGAAAAAAATTTTAGTATACATAAGTATATATTTAGATATATGTGTATCTGTCTACTATGAAAATGTAAATAACTTGTAAGTGCTTATTTATAGGTTATTTTCATGGTTTATGAATACTTTGCAAGTTGAGAAAATTAAGTTCTATTTATAATACTAGAGAAATATTTTAGACTATTTCCACACCTTCAAATACTACAACTGTAGCCTCTGCCCCCCTTCAAGATGTAAAAATTCATTTTGCATTTATTGGAAAGTGAATTGCTTTAGACTCTATCAAGGTTGCAAGTGTAAAAATGAAATAAAGATTTGTGACTGTGATTAAATAAGAATGTTTAATCAGTGATTCTTGATTAACACTGATTCTTGAATAAATTGCTGATTATAATTTTTATAAAGATTGCCTCCTGTGGCTCATAATCAGAATATTGTGAAATTCTGTGAATATTTTAGATTGAGGAATGGTCCTAGAAAGCCAGTCATTTGTACAATGATACCCATATATATGTCATCCCTTAATGAGAATCTTCATTTAAGATATAAGATAATGATATCTTATAAGATAATGATATCATGTAAGATATATGACATATATATATATATATATATATATATTATCTAGTTAAATAACTAAAGACTTTATTATCTTTTTCCTTAAATTTTGGTTAAATTTGAAAACCCAATAAGTATTTATCAAAATCTATTATCAATTTTTAAAAATTGACAAAGAAATTCTGTAAACTCAGAGGTCAAAAGTGGGTGTCAATTATAACTTTTACTGCTATAGCCTTGAGATTTGGACTTCATTCTGTAACATCTCAGTTTCTGACCAGTTTCACACAATCTGTGTGTACAAGATAAGATTTGAAGGAGGACAGCCCTTGGGTGTGACTTCATTGGTATGGTGACCTTGAAATGGTTGTCAAAACTTCCTCCTATGTATCATTGATGAAGGATTTTAACCACACCCTCCAAATATTTTCTTAAACCATGATTCAATGTAAGAATGATTGAGAGAGGGAGATGGAGAGAAAGACAAAATATGAATGAATATGAATATAAATATAAAAAAGTGATATGTTTAAAAAGCTTCAGACTCTGGGATTGAATGCATTCAAATAAAAAGATATGCCTGGGAGATTTATTATTTATGGATACCATACCATAACACATGCCATGTTTTTTGGATTATAATTTCCAGTTTGGGGGTCAATGGTACTAAAAGTAGTTGATAACGGAAAAATACATTTAATACCAATTGGCACAAGATACATTTTAATTCCATGCAATTTGTCCTTTACTATTTTGCTATTTTTGTTTATGCCACTTTTTAATTTTGTATAGTGACAAATTAGAGATGATATACAAAATTTAGTTGAACTACAACCAATATTTAATTATGTATCTCTGAAGGGAAAAAGATCTGTAGCTCTTATATAAACCTGCAAAAATCACAGTTTTAAATACTTCATAATTGTTATTAACAATCATAGCTTCATTTATTGACAATATTGCTTTAATTGCCTATGCAGTTGTATTTTTGCTGTATTTTACACTGCAGAATTTGCATATTCATTATTTTTAAGCTCCTGTGAAGAGAAACCAGAGTATGAATGTCTTAATAAATCATTTTCATAACCAATTGCTTCAGTGTTATCACAAAGAAAATATAAATGATTTATACAGAACCTAAAACATTTAAAAATTTTTTTCTGCTTAGTTTTCTTAGGTCATTTGTTTATTCATTAGTTAAATATATATTTAGCACCTACATTTTGCCATGATTTTTTCTCTGCAATAGGGGAAACAGCAACAGTGAAAAAGCAAATAGTAATCATCACATTCACAGACTTTTCATCTGAAACCGTAAATGAAACATATAGGAAATAAATAAGAAGTATATTTTGTGTCTAGTGGTTATATTTGAAAACAATAAAACATAAAAACTGAAATAGAGTTCCAAAGGTGAGGATGAGATGGTGAAGTTTAAAAAAAAATCATTAGAATGTCCCCATTAAAAACAGACTGAGCAGAAAACCCAAGGGGTTCAGGGAACAAGCCTGTGCTTATTGGAAGAAACAACATCAAAGACTTGCAAGATTAAGCTTATATTGCACAAGGAAGATCATGGTAAGGACTTTGATGTTTTCTTCACAAAGAATGGAATCCTATGGAAGGGTTTCAAGGGATAAAAGACATAATCTAACTCACATATCTAAAGATAGTAATAGGGCCAAGGACAAGGAGGCAAATTAAGAAGTGATTGGTATAATCCAGAAATAGATGTTCCCTTGAGGCAGAGCTGGGGTAGTGTGGAAGTGATGAGATGTAAGATTTTGAATGCATTTTGCAGATAAGCAAGAATTTTCTCATGAAAAATGTTTTGTGAGAGATGAGTCACAGAGGACTCCAAATTTCTTACCTGAACTAGAAGTATGGTGTCATGGTGTTGCCATTTGCTGAACATTAGATAGGAAATAATGATGTAAGAGAAAGTTTGGACAGAGAAAAATCAGAAGTTTAGATTTAATCTGATTTGTATCATGGTTTCTGTTAGTCATCCAAGTGTTAGTATCCAGGGTATCTGAGCTGACATCCAGCAAAAGGTCTGATACTCAGTTACAATTTTAGTCATTAGCATTTAGGAAAATGTTCAAAGGCATGAGACAGCATGATACTAACAAGATTGTGAGTGGCAGAGAAGGGAGGAGAATCAAGGACTGAGCTCTGGAGCAATCTGATGTTGGGGAGTTGAGGAACAACCAGCAAGGGAGACTGAGTAAAAACAGCTGGTACTATAAACTAGGAAAAAAAAACTATGTGCTGGTGCAGAGCAGAAAATATTTCAAGAGGAGTAATCAAGTATATTCAAATATTACTGGAAAATAAGTAGATTGAAGAGAAAAAATTAATATTAGATATAGCAATATAGTGGTTGACCTTGTTATATGTAGTTTCAGTGGAGTAGAAGAGGGAAAATTATAATAAAAAGGAACAAAATACTAATTCATGTTGTAACGTGGATGTACTTTGAACACTTTATGCTAATTTAAAAAGCTAGACTCCCAAATTCACTTAGTATGTTTCCATTTATATGCCATGCCCAGAGTAGGCAAATCCATAGTGACAAAAATAAGATTAGTAGTTACCAGGGTCTGAAAGAGAGGAGAGAATGGAAAATGTGTTAATCAGCTTTTTGTCACTTTAAGAAAATACATGAGAAAAATCAACTTAAGGGAAAGATTTGTATTGGCTCAGGGTTTCAGTTCGTAGTTGGTTGGCTCCATTACTATAGTTCTGTGATGTGGCCAAGCATAATGGTGGAGAACTCATCTTGGTGGCCAGGAAGTAGAGAGAGAAAGAACAATAAAGAAGCCAGAGATAAGTGTAGTCCTCAAAATCACCCCCCAAAAACCCTTTCCTTAACTTTGTCTCACCATCTACAGTTTCTACTACCTCCCAGTAATCCTCTAAGTTATGAATCCACTAATGAATACATCCATTGATGAGGTTAGAGCCCTTATGATCCAATCACTTCCCCAAAGTCCCATATCTGAATATTGATGGTTTGTAGACCAAATCTCCAAAACATGAGCCAGATCCAGACCATAATGGAGAGTGACTACTAACAAGGATGAGAATGTACTTTATGGTTATGAAAATGTTTTGGGATTAGATGGTGGTGATGATTGCATAACACTCTAGGTTCAGTCACCAGTACCAGACACATGAAAAAACTGAAATGGTCAAAATATTGAATTTTAGATAGTATGAATTTTGCCTTAAAATATTCATTGGGATATGTTCCAGACAGTAGAGAAAAATTGGAGAACAAAGAATAAATAGTGCTATGGGAAATTAGTTGAAGGTTTTTGATTTAATAATAGAAGGTTTTCTAAGGATAAAATTTTGACTTTGGGTGTTGAAAGAAATTATCTCACAGAGAAACTGTACATGTGGATGTAGATGAGAAGGAAGAAAATTGCTGGAATGAATCCTTCAATAAGCAAGTGGAGATGCAATTTTGTACAGATGAAAAGAGTGACCCCAAAGGAAGCACAAACTTATATTTTACAGAAAAGGAACATGGACAGCATGGCAGGACAAGGTATGGAACCTGGGAAGATTTCTTCTAGTTTTTACCATTTTCCCAGTGAAATATACAGCAAGATGAAGAGCTGAGAATAATGGTAAGATAGGAATCACTGGAATTTTAAGGAAGGAATACAAAGTTGTAAATAGATTTCTAGGAATTGAAGAAAAGGGAAGAACTGGGATTGGTAGGATCCAATGGAGTGAGTGGCCATGGGAATGAAGCCATCAGTCAGGTTGATCATGGGCCTTTCTTCACACCCATGTAGCAGATACAGGCTGGTCTCAGTTCAGGGTTGTATTTGCTAGAGTTTTTGCCAGGAGAGTATGGGAAACCATGGAAAGGGCCAATAAATGAATTCTTGACTAACATCTGTAATAAAAGAAATAAGAAAGTGATAGTGGTTGAAAGGAATTGAAATTGTAGGTCCTGGTGCTGTCAAAGTGCAGTTGTATGCTCACATACATGCATACATTCTACAAAATGCATCATTATGCACTTTCATCATTGTGCAAGCATCATGGATCATACTTATATTGGCTAAGATGTCCATGGCATCATTGGGAGTATAAATTTATAGGTCCACTGTCCTATATATTGTCTGTCATTGATTGAAATGTTTTAATGCAGCACACAACTGTGTTGTTAGAGTTGAGATACTAAAAGGAATGAGCTAGAAATATAGAGTAATGGTTGGGGTACAGGCCACTTGAAAATAAAAGGAAACACCATCTTAGTGGTGAGAATAATCAATTAGAGAAGTGGTGACAGGTCACCTTTCATCCAAGTTCTCCTTTGAGATCATAAGTAAGAAGAAGTCAAGAAACTGGGAATTAAAGTGGAAGTGAATATTGAAATGAATAAAGTGAGTTAAAAATCCAAATCTTCAGGGATTGAGAGGTAATGCACCAAAGTCTGAGATGACTCCAATAAACTGGAGCCCTTTGATATTAAGAGTCAAAACTTGTTGGTATTTAGGGGGGTGAGAACAAGAATTGTCTGGAAGTAGCAATAGGAGCAAGAAGGATGACAAGTCCCCACTCATGTCCTTTTCAAGTCCAAAACCCAAAAAATGCAAGCATGACTTTAAGAAGACATCAGAGAAGGTAGTTGCAAGGCAGACCTAGCTTCCAGTTAGAGGACACCATCTATTATATCAGACACATGAACAATTATAATAACAAGCTCTTAGTTCCAAAATTAAGTCAGGTTAGCTACTTTTGTTTGGGCTTGCCAGTCACCACAGAGTTCTGATTGAAATACAGAGGTATCCACATGGTTGTTGTATTCTCCTCACATATGTGTATGTGTATGTGTGTGTGTGTGTGTGTGTGTGTGTGTGTAAAGGAAGGCTGCCTATGGAATGATGATGCCATAACAGAGAAGAGTTCAGTGGAGAATCCATAGTAGAAAGTTAACATTTTAAGAAACATGAGCATCTCTGGGTTCCTGCACTCACATCTTGTCATTATTTAAATTTAACAGATGAAATTTTATCATGCCAAGAAGCATTGAATACTGAACAGGAAACATGTCATCCAGATAGGAGTTTCTGCATATTTGATTATAAACAGATGAAGGATTGAGAAGTATGTGTTAAACTGATGCCCATCTTGTAGGTGTTGATAGAATTCATGAGACTGAGAAACAAGTCATATGAATATGCACATGTTGGTCTTTGTTGACTTAATATCCTAGTTATATCTGCACTCAATTGGAGTTGGTGGTTTATAAAAACAGTGAAAAATACTAGTAAATTTATTGAAGGTGATGTTTTGTTTAAAAAAAATCCCACTAAAACCCTCTTGAAATTACACACAATATTTCTCTTTCAAAATTCTGATGTAAGCTGGGTGTAGTAATCTCCGTGACTTGGGAAGTTGAGGTGGGAATATTTCAAGTTCAAAGACAGTCTCAGAAATTCAGAGAGGCCCTTGGCAACTTAGTGAAACCTTATCTCATAATAAAACAAAAGAAAAAATAGACTGGGGAAGTGGATGAGTGGATAAATGCCCCTGGGTTAAATCCTGGTACACTCCACAAAAAAATCCAATGAAATTATGAATAATACATAATTTAAACTGTTTCTATAAAGTTGGTAAGATTAGTATTATGTCATTTAAAAAATTTAAGCCAAAGTGGTGATAGAATAAAAACTAGGAATGTCCTTTATTTTATGTAAATAGTTCTCATGGGAAAGGATGTTCATCTGGATTAACTGAAGACCTTTGATAAATAGGGTTTCTGGTGCACTCTAAGCTTATCAGATCAAATTTCCAGGTTGTGTGTGTGTGTGTGTCTGTGCACCTTGGAGTTAATTAATACATAACTCTGGTTGAGCAGTCACTCTGTGGTTTAGTCAGCTTTTTTGCTGCTCTGACTAACAGGGTCTGGCCAGTAGAATTATAGAGGAGAAAAGGTTTATTTAGGTGCTCACAATTTCATAGTTTCTCATCCATAGAAGGCCTGCTCCACTCCTCAGGGCTCCAGGTGACACTGAACTTCATGGTGGAAGAGTGTGGCAGAGGGAAGCAGCTCACACCATGGGGAGGCAGAGAGACTCCACTTTCTAGATACAAATATATACCCTAAAGCCATGCCCCAATTCCAATCTCCTTCAGTCACACCCTACCACTTCAATTAATCCCATCTGGGAATAATCCACTGATTGGGTTAAGAAACTTACAAGACAATTATTTCACCTCTGAACCTTCCTGCATTTTCTTGCATGTAAATTTCTGGGGGACACCTCACATCCAAACCATAACACTCTGATAAACTATAATAGTTCAGTAAAATCTTTGTCTTTCCTCTGCAGTGTGTCAGCCCTGTGGATTTGACTTTGACATGTGTGACTGGACAGCAGAAGCATCTGCTGGGCAAATTTCTTGGATGCGCACAAAAGCAACTTCAGAGCAATAGAATCTGCACCTCAGCAGAATCTTATTAGTAATGACGAAGGTAGTAAATAAAACATGATATATTTTATGTCTAAGTTTAGAATTTGGCCTTATCGTAACTAGTGGGGACATTAAAGTGGGGTCTTGATGATCATTGTATAATTCATTGGAAACATCTTATGCCATAGCTATTGAAAGTAAAAAAAGCAATCATATTTCAGATGCTGTGAAAAAATGTTTATTAAACATCTTTGTAGGCAAATTTGTTATTTTCTTATTGTTAGGAGATATTGGATTTTATAAGAACAGAAAAAATATTAAGATTCTATTTATTTGAGGCAGGGTTTCACTAAGTTGCTAAGAGTCTCACAGTCTCTGAGGCTGACTTTGAATTTGAGAGTTTCCTTCCTCAACCTCTGAGTTGCTGGGATTAGTTCATTTTTATTAAGTCTATTTACTGACTTTTTATCATTGCAGTTCTGTCAATGAGTTTCTTATGATTAAATTTGTATTTTATGTTTACTTTTCTCCCCATTGTAATTTTTGGGGGGTGAAGGGTAGTGTTGTTATTCTTCTATGTTTATTTTTTTATCAATGTTTTGCAAACTTTATACATCTTACTATTATGTCTTTTCTTAATTTTAATACTTATTTTAATATTAAATTTTATTACCCAAACATAAAGTATTAGATATTTATGTTTTTTTTAACTATGATAAACAACTTGACACAATTTAGCTACCCTTTTACCCTTTTCTGGTTTTGAGTTATAAATGAGTATTTTCAGAAGAGTTTCAAGTCAGCAAGTTAATTTTTTTGTTTATAATCATTACCACTGTGTATTTTATTGTTTCCTTCCTTCACTACTGCTTTTTATTTTAATGTAATTTTGGAAGGCTGAGGATCAAACCCAGGACGTCCTGCAGATGGGCAAGTGCTCAACAGCTGAGCCACATCCCAGGATACTGTTATTGCTTTTCAAATTTCCTATTGTCACTCCTGGCACTTTTATTTATTTATTTATTTTATTAATTGTTCTTTCACTTAGAAAACATCTATAGTGATGAACTCCCTTATATTTATAAATTTAAGATATTTTTAAATTGGTCTTACTGTTAGGTAAGAAATTATCTGGTCAGACAATTTTAGAATGAAATATATTTTCCTTCTAAGTTCCTGTTGATTGTTGTTCTCTATCCCAAGAGTTACTGTTGTCATTGAGAAGTCTGAGTCCACTTAGTCTATTTCAATTTGAAACACATTATTTACAATGTCCTTTTTGGTGTTTGAAATTTTTACTGTGATGAACGCAGTTGTTTTTAATTATTTCAGTGCTCATAACATGATTTCATCACTTCAGGAAAGTGTCTGTTATTCTATTCAAGTGATCCTCAATGCTTCTCTTTTTTCTTCTTCAGTTCCTATTTGTTTTGTCTTAAACTACAAAGATGTTTTTAAACTTGAAAAGTAGAAAAAATAATCAAAAGAGAATAAATTCTGGGAGAAAAAGAAGGAATTCTTGAGTCAGAAAGAACTCCTTTTGACATTTAAAAAAATGATAGTGATTTGATGGTTTATCACAGATTTTTTTTAAAAAGAAATTGAGGACAGGGATAGTGACACATGCCTAATCCCAGAGACTTGGGAGACTGAGGTAGGAGGATTGCTAGTTCAAAGTCAGTCTGAGCAATTTAGCGAAGCTCTGAGCAACTTCTGTCTCCAAGAAAAAACTAAAACAGCCTGGGAGGGGGCTCAGTGGTTAAGTGTGCCTGGCTCAATCCCCAGAACCAAAACAAACAAACAAACAACTTAACAAAAAAGAATGTTGAATTTCAATATTGAAGTTGCCATCCAATTTTTATTTTAGGAATTAGGAAATAGTTCATTAAATCACATATGAAAATAAACACCTGTTATTTGTAATTTATATAATGATTTTTAAACATCACATACTCTTAAATAAAACATTTTAATCCTGGTTTTGAAATCTTAAGGAATGCCACATTTTGTTCAGCAGGAAGCTGTTGTTTTCCTAAACTCTTTCTCTTCCCTAGGTTTTTCAGGTTACTTTGTTTGTAGGGGCCACACTTCCTTTTACTCTTAGCCATTTAGGAGCAGGGCATTTTAAAACAGTTCTCTGTCACTGCTTGGGCAACAGCTGTCACTCTGAATTCTATTGCTGCATGGAAAACAGTGTCCTGAGAGTGGGACTGTAGCATAATGAGGTAAGAAGCAGCTAGTACTTATTTCAAATTCATTGAATAAGTAAAATATCTACTCCTGGCACCTAACTTGTGCTTCTATTTCTCATTTCTGTGTAGGTTGTACACTTTAAGTACACATTGTCTTGACAATACTTCTTAAAAGAATGTTTAAAATGCCAGTTTACAGAATACTATCATGTACAAAAGTTAATGTAATAATTTGCAAAATATCATTTTAAAACTTAAAATTTGGAGGTTTTCAAGATGGCAGACTAGAGGGTTGCTGTATTTCATGTTGCTCCAGGACGCAGGATTCAAAAGAGGAGATATTGAGAGACTTGGGACCAACTCAAAGCCGCCGGGTGAGTCTCTCCTGTTGGGGAGGCATCCCAGATGGGGCAGTAGCCCTGGAACACAGGGAATGTTGTGAAGTAGAGTTGCTGGGTGAGACACCCCTCCCCCCACGGGAGCAGTGAACACGGACAACTGGGATCATCATAGAGGAGGCAGATCAGCACAGCGCTTGGACTCAGAGGAAACACTGGGGCTCTGGGCAGCTGCTTAAGGAGGAGCTGTGTGGTGAACTGTTTGGACTCAGAGCGATTGCTTCTGAACACCGGGGGGTTGTCCAGAGGAAGAGGAGAAGCGTTGCAGGTCACTTGGTCTAGGAGTGACTGCATCAGAGCCACAGGCGGTTGCCAGAGGAGGAGCTGCGTGGTGAGCTGTTTGGACTCAGAATGACCACTTCTGAACACTGGGGGGCTGCCCGGAGGAAGAGGAGAAGCAAGGCGGGTCACTTGGTCTAGGAGTGACTGCATCAGAGCCACAGGCGGTTGCCAGAGGAGGAGGTGAGTGGTGAGTTTTTTGGACTCAAAATGACCGCTCCTGAACACCAGTGACCTGCCTGGAGGAGGAGAACGGTGGGTCGCTTGGTCTCCGAGCGACCGATCCTGAACACCCGGGGGGGCTACCACGAGGAGGAGGAGGAACAGAGTGGGTCACTTGGACTCAGAGTGACTGCCTAGGGCTACGGACAGTTGGCGGGAGAAGGAGACGCAAAGTGAGTTGCTTGGACTCCTAGTGACTGTGTAGGATCACCGGGTGGCTGTCCAGAGGAAGAGGTGTGTGGCAGGTCTCTGGGTCTTGGAGCTATTGTACGGGGCTCCAGGTGGCGACTCAGAAGAGGGGCCGCATAGCCAGGCGATTAGGTGCAGAGCAGGGTCCCAGGATCTAGGGGGCTTCTTGGCAGAAGAGCCAGACAGAGACACACCTAGAGGTGGAGCGAAGCTTCCAGGACTGCGGGCAGATTTTCTGAGGAGAGGCAGCCGAAGGAGACTCGTCTGCAAAGGGTGAGGCTCCCAGGCCCAGGAGGTAGGTGCGGGCCCCTGGGAATGTTGTAGAGGAAGGCAGCCCAGTCCAGGTGGTAGTTGTAGATTGAGGGGAACCTCTAGGAGGGGAACTGACCAGCGAGACTTCCCCACCAGGTGAGTCTTCCCTGCCGGGTGAGGTTTTCCTACAAGGATGGTAAAACCAGAGACACAGGCACAAACAGGCCATGCCTCAGCCTGCAACCTAGTTCCCCTTTGGATGACCATTGGTCAACAAGTGGAGGAACCTCTGCTCACTATCAGGGAATATACCCCACCTGAGGGTCACCAAACCTAGAGAGGCAGCCTCCTTGTGGAGCACCGCATTATCAACTTCCTCCAAGACTAAAGGCTACTGTAGGATAAGAGGGGATATACTAGCAATCTTCAGGGACATTATAAATCATTAGAGGAAATCTACAATATCTTAGTGACCCACTGAATCCTGAAAAATATGAGAAAACAAGGGAAGAAAATGCCCCAAACAAATCTAGATGTTACATCAATAAAATCCAATGACAGCATGGCAGAAAAAATGACAGAAAGGGAGTTCAGAATGTACATAATTAAAATGATCAGAGAAGAAAACAATGAGATGAAAGAGCAAATGCAGGCATTGAATGATGAGATGAAAGAGCAAATGCAGGCATTGAATGATAGCACCAATCGACAGTTAAAAGAGAAAATACAGGAAGCAAAAGATCATTTCAATAAAGAGTTAGAGATATTGAAAAAAAAACAAAACAGAAATCCTTCAAATGAAGGAAACAATAAACCAAATTAAGAACTCCATAGAAAGCATAACCAATAGGATAGAACACCTGGAAAACAGAACCTCAGATATTGAAGACAAAATATTTAACCTTGAAAACAAAGTTGAACAAACAGAGAAAATGGTAAGAAATCATGAACAGAATCTCCAAGAACTATGGGATATCATGAAAAGGCCAAATTGGAGAATTATTGGGATTGAGGAAGGCTTAGACAAACAAACCAAAGGAATGGACAATCTATTCAATGAAATAATATCAGAAAATTTCCCAAATCTGAAGAATGAAATGGAAAATCAAGTTCAAAAGGCTTATAGGACTCCAAATACACAAAATTAAAACAGACCCACACCAAGGCACATTATAATGAAAATACCTAACATACAAAATAAAGACAGAATTTTAAAGGCTGTGAGAGAAAAGAACCAAATTACATACAGGGGGAAACCAATATGGATATCAGCAGATTTATCAATCCTGACCCTAAAAGCTAGAAGGGCCTGGAACAACATTTTTCAAACTCTGAAAGAAAGTAGAAGCCAACCAAGAATCTTATACCCAGCAAAACTTACCTTCAAATTTGATGATGAAATAAAATCATTCCATGATAAACAAAAGCTAAAAGAATTTACAAAAAGAAAGCCAGCATTACAGAACATTCTCAGCAAAATATTCTATGAGGAAGAGATAAAAAACAAAGAAGCAAATCAGCAAAGGGAGGAATTATCCTAAAGGAACTGTCAAATAAAGGAGGAACCAAGGTGTGTCAAAAAAATAAATAAATAAATAAATAAAATTTAAAAAATGAACCAAATGACCAGGAATACAAATCATATCTCAATAATAACCCTGAATATTAACGGCCTGAATTCATTAGTCAAAAGACATAGGCTGGCAGATTGGATTAAAAAGAATGATCCAACAATATGTTGCCTGCAAGAGACTCACCTCATAGAAAGAGATACCAAAGACTAAAGGTGAAAGGATGGGGAAATACATACCATGCACATGGACTCAGCAAAAAAGCTGGAGTATCCATCCTCATTTCAGATAATGTGGACTTCAAGCCAAACTTAGAAAGGATACAGAAGGACATTTCATACGGCTTAAGGGAAGCATAAATCAGCAAGATATAACAATCATAAATATCTATTCCCCAAACAGTGGCTCATTCATGTATGTCAAACAAATCGTTCTCAATTTGAGAAACCAAATAGACTGTAACACAATAATACTAGGTGATTTTAACACGCCTCTCTCACCACTGGACAGATCTTCCAAACAAAAATTGAACAAAGAAACCATAGATCTCAGAGGCACAATCAATAATTTAGACTTAACAGACATTTACAGATTATACCATCCAACCAAGTGCGAATACACTTTCTTCTCAGCAGCACATGGATCCTTCTCTAAAATAGACCATATATTATGCTACAAAGCTAATGTTAGCAAATACAAGAAGATAGAGACACTACCTTGTATTCTATCAGATCATAGTGGATTGAAGTTAGAAATAAATGAAAGAGTAAAAAACAGAAACTACTCCAACAACTGGAGTTTAAACAATATGCTGTTCTTTAATGAATGGATAACAGAAGATATTAGGAAAGAAATTAAAACACTCTTAGAGGTAAATGAGAACAAAGAAATATCATATCAAAATCTCTGGGACACTATGAAAGAAGTACTTAGAGGAACATTTATTTCATGGAGCACATTTAATAAAAGAAGTAAAACTCAACAAATAAACGACCTAACACTACAGCTCAAAGCCCTAGAAAAAGAAGAACAGACCAACACCAAAAGTAGTGGAAGACAGGAAATAGTTAAACTCAGAGCTGAAATCAACGAAATTGAAACAAAAGAAACAATACAAAAATTGACAAATAAATAGTTTGTTCTTCAAAAAAATAAACAAAATTGATAAACCTGTAGCCACACTAACAAAGAGAATATGGGAGAAAACTCAAATAACTAAAATTTGGAATGAACAAGGAAATATCACAACAGAAACGACTGAAATACAAAACATAATTAGAAGCTATTTTGAAAATCTATACTCCAACAAAATAGAAAATTTCAAAGACATCAATAGGTTTCTAGAGACATATGAATTGCCTAAACTGAACTAGGGGGACATACACAATTTAAATAGACCAATTTCAAGTAATGAAATAGAAGAAGTCATCAAAAGCCTACCAACAAAGAAAAGTCCAGGATCAGATGGGTTCTCAGCTGAGTAATACAAAACCTTTGAAGAAGAGTTCATTCCAATACTTCTCAAAGTATTCCATAAAATAGAATAGGAGGCAACCCTCCCAAACTCATTCTATGAAGCCAATATTACCCTGATTCCTAAACCAGACAGAGACACATCGAGGAAAGAAAATTTCAGACCAATATCCTTAATGAACATCGACGCAAAAATTCTAAACAAAATTTTAGCAAATCGCATACAAAAACTTTAAAAACATAGTGCACCATGATCAAGTGGGTTTCATCCCAGGGTTGCAAGGTTGTTTCAACATCAGGAAATCAATAAATGTAATTCACCATATCAACAGACTTAAAGTCAAGAATCACATGATTATTTCAATAGATGCAGAAAAAGCATTTGATAAAATACAGCACTCCTTCATGCTCAAAACACTAGAAAAAATAGGGATAGTCGGAACATTCCTTAACATTGTAAAGGCCATCTATGCTAAGCCCATGGCTAATATCATTCTAAATGGTGAAAAACTGAAATCATTCCCCCTAAAAACCTGAACAAGACAGGGATGCCCTCTTTCACCACTTCTTTTCAATATCGTCCTTGAAACTCTAGCCAGAGCAATTAGACAGACTAAAGAAATTAAAGGGATATGAATAGGAAGAGAAGAACTCAAACTATCCCTATTTGTTGATGATATGGTTATATACGTAGAGGAACCAGGCAATTCCACCAGAAAACTTTTAGATCTCATAAGTGAATTCAGTAAAGTAGCGGGATATAAGATCAATGCTCATAAATCTAAGGCACTTTTATACATAAGTGATGAATCTTCAGAAAGAGAAATTAGGAAAACTACCCCATTCACAATAGCATTGAAAAAAATAAAATACTTGGGAATCAATCTCACAAAAGAGGTGAAAGACCTCTACAATGAGAACTATAGAACACTAAAGAAAGAAATTAAAGAAAACCTTAGAAGATGGAAAGATCTCTCATGTTCTTGGATAGCAAGAATTAATATTATCAAAATGGCCATACTACCAAAAGTGCTATACAGATTCAATGCAATTCCAATTAAATCCCAATGATGTACCTTACAGAAATAGAGCAAGCAATTATGAAATTCATCTGGAAGAATAAAAAACCCAGAATAGCTAAAGCAATCCTTGGCAGAAAGAGTGAAGCAGGGGTTATTGCAATACCAGATCTTCAACTCTACTACAAAGCAATAGTAACAAAAACGGCATGGTATTGGTACCAAAATAGAAAGGTGGATCAATGGTACAGAATAGAGGACAGGGACACAAACCCAAATAAATACAATTTTCTCATACTAGACAAAGGGGTCAAAAATATGCAATGGAGAAAAGATAGCCTCTTCAACAAATGGTGCTGGGAGAATTGGAAATCTATATGCAACAGAATGAAACTAAACCTGTATCTCTCACCATGCACGAAACTAAACTCAAAATGGATTAAGGACCTCAGAATCAGACCAGAGACCTTGCATCTTATAGAAGAAAAAGTAGGTCCAGAGCTTCAACATGTCGGCTTAGGACCAGACTTCCTCAACACGACTCCCATAGCACAAGAAATAAAAACAAGAATCAATAACTGGGATAGATTCAAACTAAAAAGCTTTCTCTCAGCAAAGGAAACTATCAGCAATGAGAAGAAAGAGCCTACAGAGTGCGAGAAAATCTTTGCCAATCATATTTCAGATAGAGCACTAATCTCCAGAATCTATAAAGAACTCAAAAAACTCTACGCCAAGAATGCAAATAATCCAATCAACAAATGGACTAAGGAAATGAATAGACACTTCACAGAAGAAGGTCTACAAGCAATCAACAAACATATGGAAAAATGTTCAACATCTTTAGTAATAAGAGAAATGCAAATCAAAACCACCCTAAGATTCCATCTCACCCCAATTAGAATGGCGAATATCAAGAATACAGGCAACAACAGGTTTTGGTGAGGATGTGGGGAGAAAGGTACACTCATACTTTGCTGCTGGGGCTGCAAACTAGTGCAGCCACTCTGGAAAGCAGTGTGGAGACTCCTTAGAAAACTTGGAATGGAACCACCATTTGACCAAGCTATCCCACACCTTGGCCTATACCCAAAGGACTTAAAATCAGCATATTGCAGAGATACAGCCACATCAATGTTCATAGCTGCTCAGTTCACAATAGGCAGATTGTGGAACCAATCTAGATGTCCTTCAATTGATGAATGGATAAAGAAACTGTGGTGTATATATACAATGGAATATTAGTCAGCCATAAAGAATGATAAAATTATGGCATTTGCAGGCAAATGGATGAAATTGGAGAATATCATGCTATGTGAGATAAGCCAATCTCAAAATACCAAAGGACGAATGATCTCGCTAATAAGTGGATGAGGACACATAATGGGGGGTGGGAGGCGTTAGTGTTAGGTTTAGAGTTAGTGTTAGGGAAGGGGGCAAGAATGGGGGAAGGAAGGACTGTATAGAGGGAAAAGAGGGGTGGGAGGGGTGGGGGGGATGGGAAAAAATAGCAGAATGAATCAAACAACATTACCCTATGTAAATGTATGATTACACAAATGGTGTGCCTTTACGCCATGTACAAACAGAGAAACAACATGTATCCCATTTGTTTACAATAAAACAAAGAAAAAATAAATAAATAAATAAAACTTAAAATTCATGAAAGTATAGTTAGTCTAGTAAAAAGAGATATCTGGGATTCTGTATTGTTAGCTCTGCACTGAAGTTCTGAGGTGACTTTTTTGAATTATAGATCTATATATTTAGAAGTATAAATATAATTAGAAGTAAGTTATTTGTTTTGGTATAAGTAGGTACATGTTCAAAGACTGATAGTTACTGATAAAATACAGACAAATGAGTCATTTGGATTAAAAAAAATTTCACAATGGAGGCAAGGTTGAAATGATTACACTAATGTATAAACAAATTCAGGCTCTTTTCATCTAACTTTAACTGGTTAGGAAGCAACCCCTGTAATTGTGAAAATACATGAAACACTTGGGGGAATTCTGTTGTGAAGAATAATGAATTTATAGAGAGTAAACAAGTATGGGGTAAATAACAGTCATTCTACAAATAGGAAATTATTTGGCCATAATTGCAGGACTTCTGACTGTTGAGGAAAGACAGGAAAACATCCAAGCTCTAACTTAGAAGACTTGGAGTTAATGCAATTGAAACTTCCTAATGAGCCAGATTCATTTTTCAACAAAAGTTTATTCATTGTCTGTGCTCATCCATTACACTAACAACATGTTTGTAGCATTTTCTTCTGCTCTCTTTTGTTCTGAATTTTGGCATGTCATCATAATTAATTCTCAAATATCAAAATGCTTATTGACAAATTATTTGAACATTCAGTACCTTTTCTTTGCCTCTTCTTCTGCTTTTCATACCACTTCCATAATAACTGATCTTCTTTCTTCTGCCTTCTCAGGGATACTCATGAAGTACTAAGACATAAAGTTGAACCAGAAGTCTTGCTAGATAGCACAATACATTCATTATGAAACACAATGACTACCATTCTGTGTATTCTATGACATTTTTGGAGTGGTAGTTGACAACCAATTGTCATGCACTTATTGGATCCGTTTTAATCATTTAGTCCAGGTGTGTTGGGAGGGGATGGAAGGGAACATCACCTACCTACTCTATCTGAAGCATTACAAACTTTTCATATAAATGGGAATAATTTCATAGAAATTAAACAATCCTCCCTAAAGCCCCAAATTAAACTTTATCTGGATATGTTATACCATTCATGCCTCAATAATCTTTCTGATATTGCCATCTGCCATTAGAATTATGCACCATGATCAACTTTCTATAATTTCTAATTTAGTTTTTCAACAAAGGTATAGTGAAAAAATCTAGAATAATTCTGTAGAGTTTAAATTATAATGATGATTTAAAATATATGATCCTATGATACTGCTTTTCACAAGACAAGTAATTAATATTTGCTTACATGCCAAATGAGTTATTACCTCAAATTTAAGTCAAAATCATATATGTTCTAATTTGAAGAATTTTAATCAAATCTGAACATCAGTGATTGGTATTTAAATTTTCAATATATGTATGTAGTAGAGTTATGTACTGAAAATGAACAATATTATTCTTCTGGTGGCTTTGGAGCTATACAAGAAAAGATTGAAAGCAAATTGTCTTCAGATGCCATATCATATAATACAGTTACCAAGATTTTTGTGCCTCACATAGTAAGGAAAGAAATACAACTGCATCTGATCTAGTGTGTTAATCAGAACCAACTGGATGTACAATTTAGAATATTCATGCATAGTTGACTCATTGGTATACCAAGTGTTCTACAAGATATTCTCTCTACTGATGCCCTATTTGCTGCCCTGCATATATATAGCATGTTGGTTACTGATGTAAAATGTGCATTAAAGTATATTTAAGTCATAAGTAGATGTTTTATCACATACTTCAAAAAATCTCCAAACCTAAAAAATTATATTTAAAAAATTATATTTTTGAACATTACACCTTCCATGAATAGAATGCTCTTCACCACTCTGAGTATCTGTAAATAAGTGTAGGTATATGTAGATGAACAAGGATGGATCTAAGACAATGGTTAAGGTCATTTTTATGCCTTCCAGAGGAGAAGTGGGAAGTTGGAAGTACAGGTAAAGGCACTTTGTGAAGTGTAGTTCACTGTTTTAGAGTCTGCTGAAGTGTACAACATTTCTAGTTTGTATTACTTAGCTATTCTGACATTAGTACTCTATCCATTATCTATATAGTAATAATCATAGCAATGACCTAGCCTTTGTCTTGAGGAGAGCTTCCTGGCCAATAAGCCATGGATAGTGGAGTAAGCAGCTTGTGGTACCACTTACAATGCCAAAGATGATGAATGTGGTTTATACTGGAAAGAAAATGCCTTAGAATATTTTCTTTTGCTTTCTTGCATGACACAGCCTTAAAACCAAAATAATTTTTTTGAAAGAAGGTCTTTACCAAATTGTAAGATTCTGTCATGGATGCAATCAAAAGTAGATAAGAAAATAAAAACCAACAACCTTGAAGTTGGTAGCTTTGATTGATTTCTTCAGCATGAGGGAGAATAAGCTGATATCTCTAAGAGATGTGGTAATAAATATTTTTCTTAAAAGGTTAATCAGCATTATAGATCCTGGTCTTGAGGAGCAAAGATACATTTTAAAAGTTTTTTTAAAGATTGATTGTTTTTAAGATAATAGAAAATTAGAAAAGCCTTGAAAAGTTTTGGAGGCTAAGAATTATTATTATTTTTTCAATGATGCCTGTTAAAAAAGCTACATAGTCTGAGAACAGGAAGAGAAATAAAAAGAAAGGTGCCCTCTTTTAGTTGTGATGAACTCTTTTTGTTTATCATTGCCTGTGTTGTAAGACTGGAGAATATGGTGAAAAAAAATATCTGGATCTCATTCATAATATACCTTTAACTCAGTACATAAAAAGCAGATTTGGAAATAACTCTGCTCATTTAAAAATAAAAAAGTAAATCATATTCATTTTCAAGTAAAACAGAGGAACTAAGTTATTCATCATGAAGAAATAGATCAGAAATGCTCTATATCATTCTTGTAAAATGAATGTTAGGGGAACTGCTCAACAGTTTGCCAAGCAGTGTCACTAAGAGCATCATGGAGGGTAAATAACTGAAGTTATATAGGAAATAATTGGAAAGAATTTTGTTGTATGTTTCAACATTTTTAAACTGATTCATCCATGAGCTGAGAATACATCTATCTCTTGTGATTTGCTGTTCTTTGAAAGTTTGAGTAGTTGATATAAATGAGTAATGATAAAGTGAACTTGAATGGATCTGAACTATATTCTGAAATATTAAGTACTTGGAAGTTTGGAATATACATCAGAAAGTGTAGGACTAAGGAATAAAATATTAATTTTTAGAAACATTTGGGTGAGACTAAAATAAGTGAAGCTGAGTAAGGAGGTAAACACAAGAATCTGAAAAAATATGCCATGTGTCATTAGAATTACGACTCGATGACACATTCCAAGATTGTTTTCTATTTCACACTACAAGACCAGTAAGACCAGTATGAAAACTTATTCTGAAATATATGTATGTTATTCTTCATGTTTTCACCGTATTGATACATAAAAAATAAATGTACCCTATTGGTCTATATTTCCCAAGAAAATATCAAATATCAGAATGCTTGCTGGGTTTAGGGTGGTAGCTCATTCATAAAGCACTTGCTTCATACATGTGAGGCACTGAGTTCAATCCTTGCACCACATAAAAATGAACACATAAATAGACACTGTGTCCATTAACAACTAAATAAAAGGAAAAAAGAATGCTAGCTAAAAATCTAAAAAAAAAAAAAAAAAAAAGAAAAGCAGATTTATTTCAGAGTATAAAAGCATGGTCATAAACCCTAGAAACCAAAACCATGAGCACAATTATGGAGCACCTTATGGATTTTGATTAAGTGTCCTACCTCAAAATGTGTACTACAGTTTTACACACTTGGTAATCTAAAAATTTTTTTAGATTTTTAGCTAGCATTCTTCAATTTTCTTGGTATTTCTCTTCATGCAGTAAAATATTAATTTTAGTAGTTAAAAACCAGATAGAGTTATAGCTCTTGTGTATAGGTAATAAAAATGCTTTTATTTACCCTGAAAATGAAGGAAAGGTCTATAAATATGATGCCCAAGTAACAAATTTTCAGGTCAAGAACATTTAGATGGTTAAATGAGATGCTGGATTGGTGTGATCCTAGGTCTTAGTAGAGTCCATTAGTCAAATTTCTCAAATTGGAACTTTGTTATCATTTGCATTTTGGTTGCTTTTTAAACAGGTGCTTTTCTCAATTACTATTTTATCTTTGCTATCCTTCTTTAGTTTTTGTTTTTGTCTTTTAAAAGAGATTATAAATTCATAAATTGATCATCTTTTCCCTGTAGATAGCTTTCAAAGGTGTTATTTTGAGCCAGAGAAGTTTTATTGGGCTTGACCAGCTGTGGATCTATGCCTTTGGAGGGACTCTCTCCAGGAGCTTTGCTCTGCAGAGGAATTCACCCATGCCAGTGGCCAGTGCATCACCCAAGATTCAGTCTGTGAATCTTTAGACAGGATTGCTTTGATGGGAGTGACAAAAACTCAGCAACTTGGGCTGGGAAGATAGCTCAGTTGGCAGAGTACTTGCCTCACAAGCACAAGGCCCTGTGTTCAATCCCCACCACTGGAAAAAAGAAAGAAAGAAAGAAAGAAAAGATTAGCAACTTGCTGTAAGTCAAATAATAGCTTAATTGTTGACCAACTTTTCCCCCACAACTGTTGGATTTCAAATAGCCTTTGTTCCTATCAAGGAAAAGTCAATTTCTATGACATAAGATGAATGTGCATTCTCACTCTAAAATTATGAGCATTATTCCTTTGGTGGTTTCTATGCTCATGTTGTGGTGCTGGTTGCTAAGGTAGCAAAATATTTCTATTCATTCAAATAACAGTTATAATTAGTGTATCTTTGTGTGTGTGTGTGTGTGTGTGTGTGTGTGTGTGCACATGTACTTTGGTAAAGAAAAAGATGGACATGAGAGGGAACCTCTTTGTACTTTCAGTTTAGAGACACAAATTATGGGCTGTTAGCCTTCATTAAATGTTATCATTTTCTTTATTAATTTCTCCTCTGGGAAATAGAGGAGAGAGAGTGAATAAAGAGGAGAAGGGCTACCATTGCCTCTAAGGCAGCCAATGTGACTGTAGAAATCACTTCTGACACCATTGGCAGTGATGAGGGCAAAAATAGACCAACACTTTTTTTTTCAGGCCTCTTACAAAGAATCTTTCATAGGAAGGATGACAAGAGATCCCATTACTATTCAAACCCAATCATGTTTCAAATACAATAAAATTTCATTTTAGGGCTGGGGAGATAGCTCAGTCAGTAGAGTGCTTGCCTTTCAAGCACAAAACCCTGGGTTTGATCCCCAGCACCACAAAAAAAAATTCATTTTACAACCCACATGAAGGTTCTCATATGAGGTAACTTAACAACTCAGATTCTTATGTCTTTTTAGCAACCATGAATTCCAAATAAATGAATACATTTTCTATACCACAAGTAAGGGCTTTTGAAAAGTATATTAAAAAATTGACATTTATTTAGCTGCAGCATTTTATTTTAGTGAGATTTTTTTTTGATTAGGAAGAAATATTTCTGTAAGATAAATGTCACCTTTATAATGAAAAGATCTTTGTACCGAATACTTCTCCTGGAGTGGGAAGGAAGTATTTTATTAAGAGCAATAAAGAGGGACACTTCAAGGAGATAATGGGAAAACAAGGGAGAAATACTTCTAGCCTGATTATAACCAGCAAATCAATTTATTCTTTAAACACCTCACTTATTAAACCAAATAAGCTACTGACCTATGGGATCTCAGTAGAGTTTGAGGTAGCTTTCTTCTTTCATTCAAAAAGAATAAAGTAAGGAGAGCTTATTTCTCTAATATATGTCATATTCTTTTCTATGCTTATTGAATTTTTAAGAGATATTTTGGTTCATTTCTGTTGGGGAAATTCATCTTTTGACAGCTTCTTGATTTAAACAACTGAAAAACAACATATTTCTTTGCAATTATACATTGGAAGCTTAACTTCTTTCCTTCTTTTTTTTCCCACATAGTAAATGATTCTATGTTATCTTCCTTTTACAGTTTTCTTAGTAAAATTCCTTTCTGGAGTATAAATTGATTTTAGCACTTGATTTTGGACACAGTGTCCAACTTCTCTTCTGTTATTAAAGTTTCATTGACTGCTAAACTGGCATTTTTTCAGTAAAATAGATTTCAACTTAGTCTCACTTGGTCTTGTAAGTGTCCCCAATAATATAATCTCTCACTTGTCCAATGAAAATTTTCCTTATTTGCTTGGTTGAGATCAACTCAATAGAATGTGACATATATTTTAAAACATTTCTATCAAAATAATTAAAATATAGCAAGTGCCACACAGATCTAAAAGTCTACATCAGAAAAATAACTTACACATGAAATAGATTTAATTTTCAGACACATAATACACATAGATGAACCTTGAATATATCACACTAAATGAAATAATTCACAGAAGGAAAATAGTGTATGGTAGTGTTTTTATAAGGAACCTAAACTAATCAGCTTCATAGAGACAGGAGGTTGAATGGTGGCTGTTGAACTGAGGGGAAGGGATGATGTAGTTGGGGTTAAATGGGTATGGAGTTTCAACTTGAGGAGATGAAAATTCTAGAGATGGGTGATGGGAATGGTTTCTCAGCCATGGGAACATACTTAATGCTACAGAACTTTGCACTTATAATTATTTAAAAAGAAAATTTTTGTCATGTAAATTTCACCACAATAAAATACATTCATACACACACACACACACACAATTTTTAATAATGATACATGGAAAAGATTATATATAAATTATTTTCCACTATGATCCAAAAAAGATAGAATGATGGATAGATCTGTGTTGAAGCCAAAATGATTTGGGAAATTCTGTGGGAAACTGCTTTATTTAATATGTAGATCTTTCAGATAACTTAAAATGCTAGTATAAATTGTAAATCTTCACAAAGGAAATTGGCATAATATTCAAGTGAAAGAAAAGTCAGGTGACTGTGCAATGCATTTAACTTTTAACTGTCATATTGTCATTAGAATTCTTTCACATTTAGAAAAAATATTTGTTGAATACTAAAATATTTCCTAAGGGGAAGAGAAAGACTCTATTCATTTATATAGTTTAGGGTATCAATGATTCTTATGAGTTTTCAATGAATATTAACAAAATATTTATAGTTATATTCATTAAAATCTAATACAAGCTCACTAAATGACATGTTCTCCATTCACTTACCATACATAGCTTTCTTTTCTTTTATTGTAGAGAACTGAACTTGAGGATTCATACTTTAATTTCTATGATCTAGAAATTTGATCAGCTGCCTCAGTGAAATTCTTTCCTTGTGCCCATATGCAACCATGGTTAAATATGTAGGAGAAAGTTCTCTTTTAATCTGAAAACATTGCTCTACCTGATAGAATCTGAGAGAAATTTTTCTGAAATGGTGAATAGCATCATAGCTCATGCTGTGTTTAGAGATAATTAGGTCTATTCTATAATCAAAGAAAATTAAAAGAAAAGCAACAAAATAATCATGACATTTTACCTTAAATTTAATATTTAATGTACTTTATATGATGGGTGTTTAATAGTTGCCAGTATGCATTTGATCCTCCTGGCTTTCTTCAGGTATTTGTTACTTCACCTTCAACTTTTTGAATTATGTAGGGGAAATATTATTAATTGAATAATCTCAACTTAGGGCACTGGAATTTGACTTATATTTTATAGTGCAGTTTAGTTCTAGAATATTTAGCTTTTAAACAAATTCATTTTAAATGTACTGGAACAAATATAAGAGGTAATAATTGCCAAGAAATTCACCAAGACTTTTACAGATGTGCTTGCACCATATTGTCACAAATCTTCATGGAGATGGATTTTAAAAATTATTTTCAATTTTCAAAAGACAACCATATTTAGTGTTCTGTGGAAACTATGAATAACATTTTAACTGATAAAACATATAGATAGTCAAAGAAATGGTTTGAACTTTTGTCCCAAAGCCAAAATTCCAAGATTTGTCCAAAATTATTTTTATTTGAAAGCTTGTTCACATCTGTGTGACTGAGTTACAGGTCTCAATAGTGAAGTATGTGTCTAGAGATGGGCAATGCATGGGTCAGGTGTGCCCTTCCTTTTTCACTCTCATTAGTCTTAATGCTTTTCACATCAGTGCCTTATTGAGGAATTTGAATGTCTACTTCAGCAGTTACCTACAGTGAAGATTATTATTCATATGGACTTGTTTCCGGTGTGCAGCAATCTATAACTTATAACCTCAACAGAGCAATATTAAATATATGAAATTTCCCTGAGTAGGGAAAGTGAAAGAATAAAGAAGAGATATTAATCATTATGCTAGGACAAGAAGAAACTAGGGCAAACCTGGCTTAAGCCAGACATGTGGTCATCTTATCCTTGGAATAATTCTACATTAGGGAAGTGTGTCTCTAAGAATTTGGTATACCCTGGAGAATCAGTGGAAAAATTCCTTGGCTAAATCCACACTTAAGAAACTGAAACGTGCCTAAAATATTTTGGAAGTCAGGTATATATTGGGAATCATGAATATTGCCAAACTCCACCAATAGGCTTAGGAGAAATGTAAGGTAGCCTAGTCATTGACAAAGTTCACAGAGGACCAAGGCACTGAGCAGACGATGCTTTAAATTTCCAAGGAGATAGTCACAGCTAGTTTGTAGGTGCTTATGACTGGGTCAATAAACAGAACAGACTTTCCTTTGAGGTGTAACTTTTATCAACAGTGGTATCCTATGAATGCTGTAGCCAATGCTGAGAAAAGGAAAACACATTCAGGGGCAATAGATTTCCAGTTAAGTAGATTGCAAAAGGGGTGGTTTTCCTGATTTCTTTCTTATCTGAATCAATGTTGAAGCAAGAAAAGCTGATTTCTTTCTCATCTGAATCAATGTTGAAGCAAGAAATGCTATCAATGAGTATTGTTCTTTTTCTTGCTACTTTGCTAAATTCATTTATCAGTTCTAGGAGCCTTGTGGTGATATTTTAGGTCTTCCAGATATAGTTTCATGTCATCAGCAAACAGTGATAGTTTGTCTTCTTTTCCTATGTGTGTCACTTTTATTTCACTCACTTGCCTGATTGCTCTGGCTTGAGTTTTGAGAACTATATTGAATAGAAGCAGGGAGAGTATACATCCTTAACTTTTACTGACTTTAGAGGGAAAGCTTTCAGTTTTTCTCCATTCAGATGATATTGACTTTGGGTTTCCCATATACTGCCTCTATAATTTTAAGGTAAGTTCCCTCTATCCTTAGTATCTCCAGTGTTTTTAATATGAGTGTTTTCTCCCAAACACTGTTTCTGCTTCTATTAAGATGATCATTAAATACATTTATTGATTTGCATAGGTTGAACCAACCTTTCATCCCTGGGAGGAAACACAGTTGGACATGATGTATTATCTTCTTAATGTGTTTTTGGACATCATTTGCTAATGTTGTTTGAATTAAGGATTTTTCAATCTAAGTTCATCATGGATATTTGTAGTTTGCTTTCTACATATGTCTTTTTTATAAAATCAGAGTTATTCTGTTTTTGTAGGATGTATTTGGGAGTGTTCCTTCCATTTCAATTACATGAAATAACTTGAAGAAGACTGGGACTCCTCTTGAAAGTGGTAGCAGAACTAAGTTGAAAATACATCTTTTCCTGGACTTTTTTTGTTGGTAGACTTTTAATTGCTTTTTAAATTTTATTACTTGAGTTGGTTGGCTTACGTTTTCTATATCTTCCTGGTTCAATTTGAGCAGGTCACATGTGACTAGAAATTTTCAAAAGTCTTGTTGATTTTGGAGTTTATTGGGATATAAATTTTCAAAATAGTTTCTAATAATTCTCTGAATTTCAGAAATGTCCGTGGTGATATCTCCTTCTTCATCTATGATTTTTTTGATTTGGGTCTTCTCTTTTTTGGGGGGGTGGTGGTGTGCCAAGGGGTTTATCAATCTAATTTATTGTTTAAAACAACTAACTCTTTGTTCAATTGATCCTGTGTATTTTTTTATCCTTGATTTATCAATTATGGACCTCATCTTTAATATTTCCTGTGTTCTTTTGATTTTGGAGTTAGTTTGTTCTTTTCCTAAGGCCTTGAGTTAGAGCATAATCTTATTTATTTGAGATGTATTGTTTTTGATGTAAATGTTCAATGTAATAAATTTTCCTCTTACTATTTCTTTCATTCTGTCCGAGGGATTTTGACATTTTATATCTTTATTTCATTGGTTTCTAAGTATTTTTTATATCTTCTCTCATATCTTTATTGATCCATTCTTAATTTAAAACAGTATTGTTTAATTTCCATGTGTGTTTGGTTTCCATTATTTTTCTGGCTGTTGATTTCTGTTTAATTTTATTATGGGATGGTAGGATGCCTGGGATTATATGAATTCTTATTTTTAAAATTTTTTGTATTTGCTCAGATTACATTGTGACCTAGAATATGGTTTATTTTGAAGTCACCCCATATTATTTATTAAGGGTATATCTGAGATTTAATGCCAAGGATTTTTTTTTTTTTAGGATAATTGGGTGCATTGACATTTGGGGCATATGTATTTATTGTCATTGCATCTCCTTGCTGGATTGTTCCCTTGACCAGGATATAATGGTCTTTGTCTCTTTTGATTAATTTGTGCTTCAAATCAATTTTGTCAAACATGAGAGTAGCTACTTCCACTGTTAACAGATTCCATTTGCATGGAATATTTTTTCAATCTTTTTACCATTTTCCTGAGAATGCCTTTGCTTATGAGATGAGTCCTTTTCAAATAGGATATAGTTGAATCTTGGTTTTTGATTCATTCTGCTAATCTATGTATTTCAGTAGTGGATTTGAGATCATTCATATTCAGTGTTATTATGAATATGTATTGTGGTTTACTGCCATTTTGATTTTTTAGTATGTTTAATTCTGTCTTCCCATTTAGATTATTAGTCATGTATTGTTTGTCATTTATTTGGGAGTTTTGGAATTTGTTTTTGGGTTCCTCTGTTCAGTTTATCTTTCAGATTTCTTTATAGTGCTGAATTGGTTATCATAAATACTTTTAGTTTATTCTTGTCATAGAAAGTTCTTCTTTCCCCACTGAATATGGTAGAGAGCTTTGCTGCATATAAGAATCTTTGTTGGAAATTGTTTTAAGAACTTATAAAATATCATTCCAGGCCTTTCTTGCTTGTAGGGTCTGAGTTGAGGAATCAGAAGTGAGATTTGTTGATTTGCCTGTAAATGTGACCTGTTGTTTCTTTTTTGCATCTTTTAATATTCTTTTCTTATCTCTATGCTAGTCATTTTGATTATAAAGTTTCTTGGAGAACTTTTCTTATTAACAGGTTTATTTGGGGATCCTGTATGTGGATATCCAGGAGGAAAAACTGGTTGTGGTAGATCTCAGTTTCCAGGCTCCTGGGATACACTGTGTAGCACAATTTTGGGTAATGGCAAATTGTGTTTCTGTGGCTGGTGTATTGCAGAGTTATAAACTGGAGATTTCAGTAATTGGGATTTAGTCTGGATGGAATTTTGAAACTATTTGGTGGGTGTTTGAGACAGGTTTCACCTTCACTGTTTTAACTATGAAATACCTGGTATCTGCCCTGGTGTGCAAATCCTCACATGTAGTTGCCAGCAACAAAGGGAGATTTCTCCCTTGGGATCCAGATCATGAATAGTCCAGGCAAAATTTTCTGTTTTTATTTCAGTTTCTCTGATTCAGGCAACTTCTTGGAATTTTCTGCTGCTAGGGATCCCCATCTCCTATCTCCTGGTGTTGGGAGCATGCTGGGTATTGGGGTACTTTTGCAGAAAGGAAGTGTGGCCACATGAGCATATACTTTCCCTGGTCATAAAAATTCAGCAGATGACCACCCTCTCAGGTAGCACTGAGCACACACTTTCCAGGCTGCAGAAACTCAGTTGGCAATCACTTTTCCTGGCGCCACTGGAGATGCTTTCCCAGGCCATGAGGTGCACTGGAAGTCTCTTCTCTGGCAGGACAAGCTCTTTCTTTCCCTGGTGGTGGGGAGTGCTGCTATAGTCACTTTTTCCACAAGCCATTTTCTGTGCTCCAAAAGCTTCCCCTCTTGTGGAAGTTATTTCTGGATTTGCTTTTGCTTGCTTTCAGCTGCATTGAGGCAGCACATCATGACTAGAGGCATGGTACAGCAACACCTCTCACCCCAGGACCAGGAAGCAAAAGAGAGAGAGACCAAGAGGAGAGGGCTGGGACCACACTGTGCTCTTCACACCATCCTGCCACCAGTGACCCCAAGACTGCCCACTAGACCCCATATCCTGAAGGTCCCACCACCTCCCAAAAGGGCCACACCTGGGAATTAGCCTTTAACACTGGGCCTTTGAAGGACACTCCAGATCCAAACTACAGCACCACAGGAGGGACTCCACTGGACCCACCTGGGTCACTTTCCATCTGCCTGGCTGGAGGGAATGTGAACTATGAAGTGCCATGTCCAGCCAGCATGAGGACACCTTTGCTGGGTGGGGTCCTCTGTCTGGCTGCTCATCACCCCATAGAATGTCGGGAAGGACCATCATCTGAAAGACAGAGCGATGTCAGCAAGAAAAGAATGAACTGATGTCCTTCACAAGGGCAAAGAGGAGTGGCACACACACGTGCCTAAGAAGGAATACCCTTGGTCCGAGTGACTTCCAGATGGCATGGCAGCACAGAGCCTAATTAAAGCTTTGCAGGACTGACTAGAAAGAAATGGTGGCAGGCTAAGGGCTCTTGGGTAGTGATGGCAAGCCAACTTCAGATGAGCAACTTCGCGGTGGCGGTGCCATTCCCCCAGCACTGATGGTGATGGGCAGACCCATCAGGCAGCATCAGCCACATGTGTGACTGGTGCTACAGATTTGTTTTGTGGAGGCTCTTTTTGATTTAATTAGTAAATATTTTAGCTCTGTGATTATATACCAGGTTTTATGTTTTATATATTTTGCTGACACATAGCATTAAATTTAGGTGAATTCAGGCCCTGCTACTCTTCCTGTATAAGGGATGCATATGTCGGTCAATTCCGAGTTGCTGGCATCTCTCTTTCATTTGAGAGTCACTGTTTTCTTCTCCAGGCACTAGCATTCCTTCCCTCCTGGATCACGTGATTTAGTGGTAGTCCTCTAGAGCAAGAGCCCCTGGAGTGGGAGTGGACTCTTTGGGAGGCCTGCAAGGACCCTCTGATACCCTCTTGTTAGTATTCATGCCCAGTGCTGGCCACAAAGGCCACACTGACCTACTCTAGTCATGGGATATTTGATAGCTGCAAGTGCCAGGGTGGAAAATAAGGTGAAGCTCCTGGTTTAGGGTGCTACCTCCCTCAGGCACAGACCCAAATGTGCTGGTTGGTATGGGGTCTAGTTGCTAAAAACTGGAGAGGAGAAATTTGGTTGGTTCTGTAGCTCAACCAATTGCCTAACTGGGTCTCAACTTTGTCTCCCTATGCTTTGACTCCCTGATACTGACCATGACAGATGGGGAGTAGGCCACCAAGGCACTCATTCCATGAGGGTCTTGACTCCCCACTGCCAGTTGCTCAGGATCTACTCTGATTCATCAGTCTTGAGGTCCAAGGCCTTCCTGGAAGACAACAGGAACCTGGGATGGATAGATAAAAGCTAATATGCTCACTGGACACCACAACTGGACTTAGGAAAAGATGAGTTGCCACCAGTAGCTCCACCAGAAAGTACACAGCAGTTTGGAAATGGTGTTTACTAGATTTTGTGCAAGCACATGTTTAGAAAACAATAACAGTGTGATCCTTCTGAATCTCAAAAAGTGTAAGTTGATATTTTGGATTTTAAATTTTTTTCTCCCTCTTTAATTCACCAAATTAACATTTAAGACCACCCCCTGACTTGGTGCCATGTCCTCAGCCTATGGCCTTGCCCCTGCAGGACCGCTGATCATCAACCACTACCACTTTCCTCACCCTACTTTCTCAGACTGTGACCCTCTCCCAGCCTTCAGGGGGCTGGCTTTCACATCATCTGTGGAGCAAGAGGGTCCAGAGCGTTGCTATGTGTAGTGTGGGCTCCTGAGCACTAGGCCCCTGGCATCAGGGGGACTTACATCCTGGACTCCTAAGCAGCACCTGCCAAACAATCTCCTGTCTTTGGGGAATTGTCTGTCCTAGGCTGCATGATGAAATACTTACTTGCAGTTTTACTTACAGGGAGAAAGAAAACATTCTATAAGGAAGCTAAAAAGTCCTGTCTGCTTTGGATCTCTGGTCTTTCCAGACAGGAAACCTATTGTTGCACCTGAAGCTTCTGGCAAGGGGACCAACTCTGCCCTCTAAGGACTATAATCTATAGCCCTTGGAAAGTAATATTCCAGGGGAAGAGGACTGGGAAGCAGGGAGGGGAGCAGCAGACATTCTTGCAACTGTAATCTATTATTCTTTTCCCTAGTGTGTGGAAAAACAGGATGGGATTATATTTGGCTTTTTAAAAGATCATGATCCTGAAAATGTTATTAATGGTAGTATTCACATGAAATTATGGATCCTGACCTCATTTCAATTAGAGAAATGCCAAACTACATAGTTGCACAAAACTTGTTGCCCAGATCAGAAACCCAGTTTCTGAGTATCAGAAGATGGTGCAAAAGAACCAGGAACTTAGGGGAACAATTCAGTTACAAGCTCTGAAGTTCCCTCTGGGTGTCTGCAACTTTCTACTTTTGCAAAGATGTTCACTTTTCATATTTAAATTTCCCAGACTGGCTGTTCAGTATGCTAAATATTGTTTTGATTCAAGTCCCAGGGAGTGCCAATTCAATTTTTTTTGCATTGACTATCATTTAAATATGAAAACCTAATAGCACTGTTTAGTGGGAAGTCTCAGATAATTCAGTTCTTGGATACATGGTAAATTTCTATAAGGTACTTACGGGTTTCAAAGAAGCAGCCACATAGAACAGGCCACACGTCATTTCTTTTATTCAATCAAGCACCCAGCATTGCATTCATTAGTCGAATTAATAAAATTAAGAAAGACAAAAATTCCAAATTACCTCTAACTCTTCCAGTTTAGTACAAATTCATTAATTTAGTGATTTGTAGGTAATGAGTTTTTAGGAGTCAGTCAGATATCATCTGGAATCAAATATCATTAGAAGTCTAAATTAGAATCAAAGACACAGTCAACATTTTCCTAAGGACAGCTTTTCCCTTGGTGGCATCATTATGCCCTTGGTTAACAGTGATCTTAGACTGAGTGAACAGATATCTCTGGAAGGGGGCCCAACAATCTTTCAGCATGCCCTGAGGAAGTATGAGTCAGCTGCTCACAGTTGACTGGTTGGTGCACAGTCAGTCTTTTATGCTGGATGTTCAGTCTTTTATGGCTGACCTGACAGTTGTGAAAGAAAATGAAATGATCTTCTTTGAAAAAGATTCACACACACACACACACACACACACACACACAAGTATAGAACAACACAGGCCCCCATCCCCTCACAGATTCAGGAATCATTAAGCCCTGGCCAAGTCTGCCTTCCCTGTTTTCCCTTCTATCCTGAGACATTATAAAGCCAGCTCCTGGTTCAGCCACTTCCTTCCCCTACTTCACTTTGCATCTCGTAGGTGCAAGCATGTTTTCTTAAAGAACCTTCAGGACGCTGACATGTTCAACCTTTAACAATACCTTCATATCATCTAATACCAGTCTCTAGTCAAACTGTGCCACTGTTGCAAGCAGGTCATTTGTTCAGATGGCTTAAGAGCTTGAACAGGGTGCACACATCACATTTGGGGGTTTTGTCTCTTGTTAAGGTTTAATTTGGAGCAGCCCTCCTCTCTTTGAGCCCTTGCCATGCCCTTGACCACCTGTTTAAGTAGGGTCACTCTTCTTACAAAACATACCACCTCCTGTGTTGGCCTCTTTGCTTCCTTGTGTTATTGTTCCTTTGTGCCACAAAATACATTTTTGAATTGGATATTGTCAGTTTCCTATATGTTAACATTTTCCTTGGGCATGGGCAAGTAAGCCAAAGGATGTTCCTCTAGTGGGATGGACACAACCTGTGTTTTCAAAAACAGAACTGAATTCTATTGCAGTGTTACTATTCAATGCCATGTGAATTTGTATTTAACCTCTTCAGGTTGGTTTCTTTGCTTCATTATGATTGCATCAGAGACACCCATGGGGTGCCATGAAAAGTTGTGGTCAGACTCTCCTGAAGGTCCAGTCTGCTTGATAAGCGTATCAAGGCTTTTGGTTTATTTCCCACATTGGAAGTTATGAAACAACAACAACAACAACAAAAAAAAACAGCTATCTTTTGGAGGATAAATAATATTAGTAGTAATTTAAAATAAATCCAACTTAGAACTAATTCCGTTAAGAGGAAGAACTATTACTTTCAGTCTTGACAGTCTAAGGCACCGGTCTTCCCTGGAGCAGAGCAAAGGCTGGGGCAACATGGCAGGCAGGCTCAGCCCCATAGGGAAACCTCTAGAAAACTTCGCAGGGGCTCTCTGCAACCTTTGGAGTCCCTGGGGCAGGTTGTCACTGCTGCTGCTGCTCCACTGGCATCTCTGGATATGGCACACATTGATAGTGGTGCATTGTAGCTAACAACCACCACTTCATTACTTCCACTTCCCCTTGAAGGTGTGAAAGGAGCTATGACTATGTGAATGTATACACCTTTTTGATATTTGCTGGCAGGATTGCAATACCATTCTGCTTGCTAGAGAGGTGTTAAACAGTAACCTAGTCATTGACAATATGCCAGGAAGTGGGTGGTCATGCTCAAACAACAGAACAGGGCTCCCTTGGTTAACAGTGATCTTAGAATGAGTGAACAGACATCTCTGGAAGGGGGCCCAACAATCTTTCAGCATGCCCTGAGGAAGTATGAGACAATCTGAGAGGATGCTCCCAGAGTTTGTGAACCTGGGCTGATTCCACCATGCTACGCTGCTTGCCAATGAGTCTTTGTTTCCATGGCTCCTCCTTTCAATCATGCATACCATTTGGCTTATCAATGAACCCATGCCTTCCAATCCCTTGAGGTGCTGCACAATTTCACTCTCCCCTTCCTTTCTGGCAGATTTATCAGTAGGGTGTAGGCCACTCTTTCCCTCCAGTCAGTAGCGGAGCTCTTGTTTACTCTCCACCCCCACCTCAACTCCTGCCTTCCTGCCCACTTGGCAGTCTTTTCTTGCCCTTCTTTAGTGAATGAATTTCCAGTAACAATTTCTATAGGCTCATTTAAACTATAATGCTGAGCCTTGGTTCTGTTAGAATTCAAAAGCTATTTCTTACACATATTGAAAGTAGCAATCATGCTCTGATGGTAACTCTGGCAGAGTTACGGGATGTTAAATTAGTTTAATGACAGCACATGGAAAAACTATTACTTCCTCCTTGCCAGAAACTGAGAGACAGTACGGAGGAAAAGACTGGGAATAAAAAGATCTGTGTTTAAACACCAGACATCTTAACTGAGGACAAAGTCATCTCATCTTTACCAACAACAGAATGTAAAGCGATGTTATTATGGTTCTGGTTTTCACCGTGTTTAGTTGTGTGAGGGTGCAACCCAGGTAGAAAAGGGGACAAGTGGCTTAGATTCCAGAAACCTCCAATCAAGTCTTGGGGTAAGGGATGTCTTTCTGGGCAGGCTTTTATCTGGAGTCCTGAATGAAGACCAGAGGTATCTGCTTCTCCTGACAGAAATCTTCACTCCAAAAATATGATGTGGTCTGGAGCCTTGAAATGCAAGCCTTTGGGAATCCATGGAGCACAAGGGAGCTGCTGTAGCCTGTTTCTCCAGGAATTTTCACAGGTGAGGTTCCAGGTTGTCACAGCAAGCCAGCATCTGACAGGTTTTAAAATATAGTTGAGGGCTCTGACTTTGCTGTTTCATGTTTTTGAAATTAAAACTGCAGATTGTTTCCATCTTTAAAAAAGTTCCTCTAAGAATTTTCTTAATTTAGCTATTTATTACATCCTCACCTTCTTGTTATATACTTTTACATGGGGAATGGAAGCACTAGTGTCAAGAGAACAGGCAGTCCTCAACTCACCATGAAGTCACCTCCTGAGGTACTCATTGTAGGCTGAAAATGTCACCCCTAACCTGCAGCAGTAGCTTACCAATCCTGATGCAGAAGTGCTCAGAACAGCGGGCCGCAGTAGGGCAAAATCCCCTAAGGCAAAGCCCAGTTTATAATCAAGCACGGAATATCTTATGTAATTGATTAAATACTTTATAAAACAATGGTTGTATGGGCAAACATCCCCACTATTGTAAAATCAAAACAAAACAAGACAAATTCCAAGTTGGGGACTGTCTGTATTCCTAAATAAGGAGATTGAACTCCATCTCCTCCTAAGTAGTTCCACACAGGTTCTTTCCTCAGCTCCTGGCAGCAAGCCCTTCCAGTCCCGACTGCCTCATGGCGGTGGGTTTGCACCCCTGGAGAGTAAGAGATGCTGGCCAAACAGACCTCGCAGGATCCTGGAGGGTGAGGGATGCTGGCCAAACAGACCTCGCAGGATCCTGGAGTTCTGGTTCTGGCTGAACACACCTCGCAGGTCGCTGGTCGGACTTCAGGTTGGGCATGAAGTCTGACCCGGGTGGCTGTCCCACACCGGCCCGGGATGCCAACTGCAGCAGCGCGGGCAGCGCGGGCGGTAAGGCCTGGGTCGGAAGAGGCTCCCCGACGGCGGCTGTCCGCACGTGGCCACGTGCAGTCGATCCTGCGGGGTCACGGAGAGCCCTGCTCACTTCAGCTTCCGATCAGACCCTGGGTTACATGGGACCTGCCGTTATAAGCCTGCTCTGCCCTGGGCCAAGGCGTCCACCCAGCGACCAAACCCCACGCCCTTGGCCTTCCGCCCCGGGTCCTGGCAGCAGGCAGACCGAGTCTCGCGAGATTTCCGGTCGCCTCCTCGCCTCTCGCGAGAGGGCGCACCCGCCACTTCAGGCGGCGGCGCTGCCTGGCAACCGGGATGGTGGTTGAGCGGTTCTCGCTGGAGCTGTTGGTGGACTAGGTGCGCCTGGAAGCCGCGCCGCCAACCGGCCCCGCCGTTGCCTTCAGGCTGCTGGACTTCCCGCCACTTCTGGTTTGCGCGCCCGCCAGGGCCACCGTGCTGCCCGGGGGCGCCCAGGGCTTCGGGCGCTCCAAGTCCTGCGTGTTCCGCCTGCGCCCTGCCCTGCCGCCCTGCGCCGTCCGCGGCTGCGCGCTGCGCTGCTGCAGCTGCCAGCCGCGTCTGGGCCGCCCGCGCCGCGCCTGCTGGGCGCCTGCGACGTCCCGCTGCCCGCTGCCCGCCGCCCGCGGGCCGGCAGCCGGGGCATCTTCGCCCTGCTGGACCCGGCGGACCGGCGCATTGGGGACCTGGCGCTGTTCTGCAGCCTGACGGAGCTGGACGGCCGCGCCCATGACCCCACCGACTCGACCCCCGCCGCCCTCGACCCCGCCGCGGCGCCTGAAGGAGCCCCCAGCCCTGCCCGCAAAGGCTCCGCGGAGAACAGCAAACCTGGCCCTGCGGAGGCTGCGGACAGCAGTGTCAGCACCATCAGCACCTCCAGCGAGGAAGACGCCGAGCTGGACCTGGAAACCAACACCCTTTGCCCTCCTCCTCTGTATTACACTCACTTGACCCAAGAAAGGACGCTTCCTGCAGGCGTCAAAATCACCATTGAGCCCCAAAGGGACGGACCTGAGTTGCTGGGTGATGCCTTGCCGGAAAATGTACTTGTAAATCCTCCAACACATCTGAGCCCTCCAAAAGGTACAGATTCCGCAACACGGGAGACACCTGCGGTACTTTTTGAGTTCACCAGGGAGTCAGGATGTAGGAGCCCTTAATGAATCTACATGTCGCCCTCAAACTGAGCAAAATACAGTCTATACAATAAGGCAGCTTCCTTTGCTGAATGCTTTGTTGAGCTGTCCTTGTTATACAACCAACCCATGGCGAGCCCAACACATGTGCATCCCCACTTAGCCTGGTTGTATAGAACCGAGGATAAGAAGGTACCAGAATCTTGTGCCAAATCCACCTGTCAGTCTGGATCTAAGAAGAATAAGTTTTCATTGGGGGACCATGAAAAGTCAGTGAGCCTTCAGTGTAGAAAGAACCAAGTTGAAAATCTTAAGAAAGGTAAATATTTTGAGAACAGTGGCAACTGTCAAAAAAGGGTGACTAGGGGTCGTCTACTTTATGGCCTAACAAATACACTCAGATTCTGTTTAAAGCAGACAAATCCTAACATATTAGTAGTACATGAAAAGAGAATAGTACAGAAAAATGCAAGCACAAACGTTGGGTACCAGTACAAAATTCAAAATTCCATCCTCTAAAGTATTAAGCTTTGCAGAACAAAGTCAGAGGCCGCATCAGCTGCCTAGAGATAAGTATTTAGATTCAGATGCATCTTCTGCTGAAAATAGTGATGCCTCAAGGCAAATTAGTGAAATCTTTGATGAGCCCAGCACAAATAAAGAAAAAAGACAATTGATTGTGGTGAAAACAGAACCAGCAGTGATTCATTGGGAAGAATTATGAGTACTGCAGACTCCATTATTCCAAGAAGATTGACTCCTACAAATATTTTGTAAGGAAAACTGGCAACCAGAGTCCAAAGTCCATGTGTTTTCCAACAGGATGCTGTTGCTGACAGAATTGTAAATAAAGAAATAGATGATTGGCAAGTCAGAACCACAGATTATGATGTTTCTGCTGAAATGAGTGAATATAGTTGCCATGAAAGCATCTCAGAACTGAAGTCCTCAGGTGATTTCACCAGCCCTTACTATTCAGAAGACTTCTATAGACTGAGGAGACCAGCAAGAGTTTGCAAACTCATGATAGCAGTCCAGGGGCAGAAATTTCACATAACTGTAGGTCTAGTGGAGCAAGACCACCCTCAAGGAAAAGTAGCAGTGAAAAGCATTCTGTTCTTAACCCACCCTTTTCGGCTGGATCACCAGTACTCTCACAAAAGAGAAGGCATCTTTCAAAGACTCAGGATAAAATCATGGAGAAGGCATCTAGTAACTCTGCCAGTAATTTATCTTCATCCCACAGGACTGAGGAAAAAGAAGGCCAGATAGACCAAAATAGAAGGCATAACTCTAAGGGTAAAAAAAGAGGTCAAGACTTCTCTATGAAACTTAAAGCAGAAACTGGTTGCAAATGGTTAGAAAAAAAAATCCCATCACTGTGAACATCTCAAGTGAGTTCTTATCTACCCTCTAATTTGTCAGAACTGGAACTCAATGTTCTGGATGGCAGTACATCATTTCACTTTGAAGAAGAGGATGACATTGGTTCACTAAGAATTTCAAAGCAATACAAAGATATCTGTGAGTTAGTAATAAACAGACTACCGGGATATTCGGTGTAAAAATGTGTTTTTAAAAAAATTATGTGTACTGTTAAAAATTTTAATTACATTATTTTAGTGCATACATTATGTGAATAGTTCTTATAAGAAAAGTAAATGTCATTCCTTTATGCTTAACTAGTATTCTACCTTAAAGCTGATAATATTGATCATGAGATCACCTCATAACTTAGTAAGATTTCTTTATGAGTTATTTAAAAATAAAAGTGTATCTAAACTTTTAAAATATGGAACATTCTAAAGCTGACTTCATTGAAAAAAAGGTTAATTAATAAGCATAGCTGCAAATTTTAAAGGGATTAAGTTATTTAACAAATATATAAGACATTTTGTGAGATGCAGAAAGATAAAAAAAATTAAGATATAATTCCTGCTCTTAAAAGAGCTTACAGCATGTGTGTGTGTGTGTGTGTGTGTGTACAATGTATGTGAATTTATATATATATATATATATATATATATATATATATATATATATATACACAAACACACACACACACACACACACACAATATCAGAGAGGTACACATCCTAGGATCCACAATAGAGGGAGTCCCTTTTAATAGTGTTCTATATCTTTATTTAACCACAATCTGCATGATTGTTTGATTAATGTTTGTCTTCCACTAGTCTGAAGTGTTGTGATGAGAAGGACCCTGTCTATTTTTAGCACCCAGCACAGTCCTTGGCATGTCATTGGGATGCAATGAAAACATTTGTTGAACAAAATTAATGATTGCTAGCATTTAAAATACCTTATGAAAAGTTATAGAAAAATAAATTATAGTAGTAATAACAAGCAGAAACGCTGAAAAGAAACCTGTGAAAAACCCTTATTAAGACATGTTTGACTAATATTTGTGTTTTGCTGCTGCATGTGAACAATCTTTAGGTGTTCTCTGAAGCATCTGGAGAGGGGAGTTTTAAAAAAAAAATTGTCTTCCTGTGTGGTTTCTTGAATAGGAGTTCAGTGTATTGCTTCTCAGTTGAGGTTCAGTGGTTATTTTTAATGTGTGAAAACTTGTTTTCAAGTCTAGTGATACTTTACAATTTCTTCCATTGATTTTATACTTTGTCTTTATTCTGTGTTCAGATATTTGCACATATTTTCTTCTGAGCTCTAATTTTTTGACTTTGAATATGTGAAGGTCCTAATTTTCCTTTTTTTTGTAAGTAATTAATTATGTGGTATTATCTCCTGAATGATCATAATAGTACGTAAGATTTAGAGAGATGGTAAGAAGAGAAGAGGGTGTTCTGTGTGGGGGACCAGCATGCATAAAGAATCAATGGACACCAGCATGCGATTCATGGGAGATGGAGAATTTTACCTTGATTTGAATAATAGGTTCTGCTACACAGTGATGTTGAGTAATCCCTTTTACTTTGCTCACTAAGGTTCCCAGCACCAGAGTAAATTCCCAAAGGTAGGAATTGGACGTTTTATTATTCTGAGTCTTCCTTCATCTGTAGTTATAGCCATGGCTAATCATCAACCAGATTTATTGGTGGCTTGGTGAGATTTCTAACACTTTATCCCCAGTCATCCAGTCCAATAGGTGAGTTTCAGATCCTTACTTGTTCTAACTTAGATAAAATACACGGAGAGCTTGTACAGAATGACAACTCTTTTCTTTTCTCAATTTTAACCTAAGGGGGAAAAAAAAACTGACTTGGTCAAGACCAAGGTATTCTTCCTGACTTTCTTCAGGAATTGGTCATACCAAGCAGCAACTGACTTCAGGATGGGTATCTTGAGGTTGGAGTGCTGACCCTTCATGCATTTTCTTATTTTCCAAACAGATCCTAGGTTTATTACACTAATAAGATATAGCCATTTAGAAAAGGTTAGAAAATTCAGATAAGAGCTTTTGCTTTAAAATATGTACTAGGGAAAGATTATGGTCCTTTCCTCCCAAAATCCTGCTGAAAAGAGAGGTGTAAAAATAACAATCTAAAGTTCACAGAAAATACCAGTGGTGGACAAGACAGTTGGAGGAACTTCTGGAAGATCAAAGCAGATGGGACTAAGTTGATGAAAACTGGGTAGAAATCCACCCTTCGGCATAGCCAGGAGGACACTGCCTGAAGAAGACTCTGTGGGTCAGAGAGCACAGCCACCAAGCCAGCAGCAGCAGGAGGCTTCTCCAAGTGCTAAGTTAAGTTGGGTATGGCTTTGTGCAGGGTGTCAGCACTGTGGGGACACAATAACTACCTTCCACTCAGGAGGAAAGGGAGCTCTGAGGCAGGGCATGAGTGAAGACAGAGTTTTCTAAAATACAAGGAGACTGTACCAGCACAGGGAGCACTGAATATTTCCCTGCAAACCTAGGAAAGGGCCCAGTCCATAGGCTTCGTTGTTTCTGTGTATCATGTCTGTCTGTGATGGGTACACAAGAACGCTTCCTTTAAGTGCCTCTGGGATGCCGGTGGGGCCCATGGGGAAGGAGCTGTCCCAGTCCATCATAAAAGAGCAGTCTGAAGCTTACAGAATGAGGTGGAGATGATGGAACTTGGCTTTGAATCAGATATTGAGTAGAAGAACACTTGGCAGCAGGACTCTGGGTTTTATAGGAGAGACTGTGTTTGTCCCAGAACACGGCAGGGTAGACTAGACAAGCTCCCAGTTCCTGAGTGATAGTAAGACAACAGTCAAAGATTGATGTTGGAGAGACAGCGTGGAATGGAGTGACCCCTGATTCAGGAATCTGTCATGACTACTTGAAAGAATGTGCATGTGTTTCATTTCCTTTTTGTCTTCACCTTGGTTTTAATTCAGCTCTTTTTGAAGGCTCTAGTTCTATAAAAGCAATGGGGAATGGATTTGTTCATGGCTCATAATTGATTTGAAATCCAAGAGGAAGAGCCACAAGCCCCCAGAGTCTGCATGTCCATATATTGAGAAAAAAAAAATGCAGGGACTCTTAGAAGCCCTTCCTTTCTACCCAGAGATTTCTCCTTCAGCTGTCTGCTAAAGCTTCAGAGGGCTTTGCATTTTCTTTTATTGAGGGAAGCTGTTCAATTTTAGTCTAACACCCGTCAACTGCCTCTCAGAACTTGTGATTTCAGTATCAACTGGAGTGAATTAGGACTGATTTCTGGACCCAGGATGATGAAACAATGGGTTGCTGTAGATGTAGAGGAGCCTGCGGTTGCATTGTTCTGGAAATGGTTGCTTGCATATTCAGAATCTGAAAATGTTTGCAGGTACTTTGGGACAGCATTTATTAGCCTGAGGTGAAAGATCTTTCTAATCTGAGAATGTCCTGAGTGTGGACATGTGCTGCTTGTTGGCGATGCACCCTGTTCCCAGTGGTGGCCTTGCCCACAGCCAAGCACTCAGGAGGGTGGGCTCAAGTTTCCAGGTGAAACCTTCCATTCCAGTTGCTTTTCTGCATGTCTGATTTCTTGGGACTGCTTTCCTGCCTCCCTGATCACCTCTAAGAATGAGTGTGAGAGCTTCTTACTCAATATATGGCCTTGCTCCTTAATGAAAATGAGGGATCATTTTCATTGATGTCATCTTTGTTGTTATTACTTCGGCACTAATGCCCCCTTACCTGGGTGAGCAGTTCCCAGCTCACAAGGCCTTTCAAGATGTCATTTTGTCTTTACAAGAGTCCAGCGAACTTAGATGAGGAAAGGAGGCTATTTCCATACTCATCGCCTATCTCACATCCACAGAGAACTGACCCAGAAAATTCATGTTCCTTCAATATTTACATAACTTCCACAAGCAGGGTGGATAGCAGTAGTGTATAAACAGATAAAATGCCAATTTTAAGCTGGATGCAGTGGCGCATGCCTATAATCCCAGTGGCTTGGGAGGCTGAGGCAGGAAGATAGTGAGTTAGTCAAAGCCTGTGTTAGCAACAGGGAAGCACCAAGCAACTCAGTGAGACCCTGTCTCTAAATAAAATACAGAAAGGGACTGGGAATATGTGCCCTGAGTTCAATCCCCAGTACCCCCCCAACACACACCAAAAAATCCCAATTTTATGCTAATTTTCCTGAAGTAAGCACCATCATCATGAAATCTGCCCTCTTGGCTGATTCCTGTGTAGAAAACATCTTGTTGACTATTTGCTCAGTGTTGCACAGGGGTCTCCAGAACCTGTTCCTATTTTTGACTGAACTTTATGCCTGTTGGTCAGCAATTTCCATTTCCCCTCATGCCAATGCTGAGAGCCCATCCCACTCTGATTATACCCATCTCACCATTTTTAGATTCCTCACATTGTTGATTCTGTAGTATCTTTTGTGACCCAGAGTTCACCCAGGTTGTATATTGCAGAATGCCCTTACTTTTTAAAGGTAAATAGTATTCCAGTTTATGGGTGTCATGTTGTCTTTATCCATTCATGTGCCAGTGGACATTTAGGCTACTTACTTGTCTTGTAATTGTGATTAATGCTGCTGTGAAAACAGAAGTGTTGATATCTACATGAAATCCTTATTTCAGTTGTTTTGGATAAATACCTAGGGTGGCCCTCCCTTTTATTTTTGTCTTCTATTTTTATATTCTAACTAAACCAATCATTTTTATTGAACCAGTTGTTTTGGTTTCCTACATCAAAAGGAAGCATCCAAGCCAGGTACAGTGGTGTGTGTCTGTAGTCCCAGAGACTCCAGAGACTAAGGTGGAGGGATTGTAAGTTCAAGGCCAACCTGGACAACTTAGACTCTGTCTCAAAATTTTAAAAAATAATAAAAAGAGCTGGGGTTGTGGCTCAGTGGTAGAGTGCCCTTGGGTTCAACCCTAAGTGCTGGGGGTGAGGGGGGCTTCCATCTCATGCAGAGAATATATACTATCATATATCTAGTTAGAGTATTAAAAATGAGCATAAATTGTTAGTTAGATGTGGTTAGAAACAAAAACACGAGTTTATAGGAATTTGGAGCTAGAAAATACACATCATTTAGTTCAACTCCTTCATTTTATAAATAAAGTACACAGTCCAGGAAAAAGGAGTTTCTTAGTCTTTCCCCCTTACTTCCAGGTTCTTTCCATTAGAAAATACCATTTCATGTGTCAAATGGGAATGTAGCAAACCCAAATTGTGTGTGTGGCAGACATTCTGCACCACTTATGTGGAGAACATTAACAGAAAGTTAGCTTATTTAGAGATGTGAGAATGCATCCTCTGTTCCTGGGAGAGCATCCTGTTGCGACTAGGTCAGTCCAACCTGTTGAGTGCAGGCTCCCTGCACTCACCTTCTACCCACCTTGGTCAGCCTTCCATACCTGGAAAGTGGAGAAACAGTAGTATCTCTGGATTACCCGAATTGAGGGAGGTGTGTTGTAGGTGGGATCAGCATATCCCTTGTCCCTGTTGGAATAAGCTGGCCTTCCTTTCTTCTCCAGATTCCTGGCTGACACACTTTAAAGCCAGTGAGACCTGAGGAGAGGGCCAGGTAAGCAGCATGTGGACCCCTGTCCACAGAGGGCTACCTCGAGAATATAGAAGTTACAGCTGATTTGTTGTGCACAATGGAAAACATAAAGCCTGTAAGACACCATGGCAAATCAAGAGAGAGGCTCTGGAGTGAAGGAGAGGGCTTTCTGTGTGGGACGTTCAGAAAGGCCCTGATCCTGCAGGCTGTTAGCCAGCCATGGTTGTCTAAACTGGTCAGGGCACATGGCATCACCCACAGGCCTTCTGTTGTGTCCTCCAGTGCACGTGGAATTCGGCACCCCTTCTGGGCAGAGCTGGTGTGTGTCACACTTGGGCATAGTGCCTTGGGGGTGACTTGCTTCCTGTCTAGAATCTGGACATTATCTTTTAAAATTCAATTTTATGGTCTGAACTAAAGTACCTGCATTTCCTACTACTGATAAATTTGGCTTCTAAAATGTAGATGGAGGGACTCATAGCACCTCATTGCCAGAGCTAATGTAATTCTGCCTACAGTGTTTTCAGTGCAGAATAGAGGATTATTGAAAAACAATCATTCTTTAACTATTTGTTTATTCTGTCAGTTAAGGTTGTTTCTATGGAATTCGTGAAGACCGCCTATGGAATGTTTCTCTACACTAGTTTCAGACTTCTGCAGTTGGGCTGCATCCTCACATGTTTTTTTTGACTGGTGTTCTAGGCACATGCATGTATAACATTCTGGCGCACTTCACTGTTGGGGCACACATATAATGACACCCCTTTTCACTCCAAAAGATGCTCTTGCTCACACTACCACGTTGGCAGGAAGCCCGGCACCAGCTCTTAACTCCACTGCCATGTGGCTGCCTGCTTAGTACTTACTGTTGCCAGGTCATGTGACCTGCCCATCAGTTGACTTGGCTTTCAACTTCTGTGGCTTCCACTGCTGTGACAGTGCTGCTTTTGAAGACCTGTCCCGCTAGTCATGATTCCTGCACAAGGCACAAGGGCAGGTGTGATTTGGGGTTTTACTTGGGATCTTGCCTTCATGAGGTGTGGTGCCTGGAGACGTGTGGAATGAGGGTCCTACTGCAGGTTCTGTTTTCCAAGTGTTCCTTGGGCTCTTTAAGGTCCATGCCCACTAGACATCTCTGAGTATTGAAAGACATCAGCCTCATCAGTATGTCTCATAGTTCTGAGCACCTAATGGAAAGGGGCCATGGGCTTGATCTTCTCCCCTCTGAAGTCTTCCTAGGCCTGTATAATTTACCTTTCATTTCTTTTCTTGGTCTCTATCCAATCACAGAAGGGATTTGAGATTCTTTTTTTTTGTACCAGGAATTGAACCCAAGGGTACTTAACCACTGAATCACATCTCCAACCATTTTTAATCTTTTTTTTTTTTTAATTTTGAGACAGGTTCTAACTAAATTGCTTAGGGTCTAAGTTGCTAAGACTGACCTTAAACTTGTGATCCTCCTGCCTCAGCCTCCCAAGGCTCTGGGCTTACAGGCATGTGCCACTGTGCCATGATTTCAGATTCTTAAGGTTGATGAATATGATTCTTGTATTTACACAACCAAAAGTGGCTTTTGTAGTTTGTACAGGAAGAGTACAAGAATTTTTTTCCTGAAGAGTTTTCTGTGTCTCTATGTTCATTCCCATGGGAGAAGAGCTGGCACACTAACCTAACATGAGTCAGTCAGCCTCACCTGCCCCAGGCGCCTCTGCAAGTGTATATGTGGAGCACATCTTGTTTCTTCCCCCAGTCACCACAAGGATCCTACCACAGTACTTCCCATAAAATATATTTTCTCAGTTAATTTGTGCTACTATAACAAAATGCCACAAACTGGGAAACATATAAAGAAGAGAAATTTGTTTCTCACTGACCTGGAGACTGCTGGAGGTGACAGCAGGCTCAGCATCTGTTAAGGACCTAATCCACTCCCAAGTTAGCACCTTAGTGCCATTGTCCTCCTGTAACAGGCTGACAGATTTGACTCCATGGAAAAGTTATCGACCAGGCTATATGGACAATTACTAAACAGACTCCATTTTGCTCTGAGACTCCTATGTTATTTAGGAAATGCTTCTCCCATGGGAACGCCTCCTTCTGTAACCATCAACAGTTTCTTAGCAATACAAAATGACAGTTCTTATAAAAAACTGTTCTTTCTTGATTCCTAGTTTTCGTAAACAATGTGCCATGTTAACAGTGATGTCAACAGTGATTGTGTGGATGTTAGTAACCACTCTTTTAGTTTACCTTACCTAGGTAAGGGTCATTTTGACCCACTTCCCCCTTTGCTGATGATTTCATGATGTTAGCTTTTAATTTTGAATCATAGCAACAGACACATATAATTGATATACTGACTTTTGGTATAAAAACCCCTGCAGCCCTATGGTCAAGGCTGTTCTCCCAATTGCCATTTTTGGGGCATTGTGTGAGACAATCAACTGGCTGGCTAATAAAGTCTCTCAAATTTGGACTTCTCAGTGGTGATCAGTCTGTAAGTTGAGTCCCACAACATTTGAAGGGCCCAGTGAGATCCTTGCTGCCTGGTGGGTAACCACTGCTCACCACTGACCTGAAAATTCCTGCAGAGGGGAGAGGCCACAGTGTTGCTGCTAGGGGAAGGCCTCTGAGAGATGTTCCTCAGCCCCAGGCTGCATGGCCTGTGGAGCCCTGCCACAGAACTGAACTAAATTCTCTGATAGTCACCTGTTTCTGTGCCCCTGGGAGACCAGTAACTCTGTTTCTGGCGGATCTGTTTCTGGAGACTCTGAGGAAGGCTGCACACAGTATTGCTTCCTGAGTCTGGGATTGTGGCAAAATGTTGCCCAGGCCCTTAGGTCAGAAATCAGGAGTGGCCACTTGTCATTGTCTTTGGCGTCTTACCTGTTCTGTGTTTGTTCGTCTTTTTCTGATTTTTTGCTACCCTTGAGTGTGGACATGGGTTGGCCTCCCTCATGTTCATCATGTGCCCCCTTCAATGTATATTGACCAATTTCCAGGAATTCCAGAGAAGGGCCACTGACAACAGGACCTGGTATGACATCTATTCTCTCTCTAAATGATATGCAAGAGAATGGCCAACTTTCACTGTGAGATGAACCCTTTAGGGGACCACCAAATTGTTTTGGGCTGCCTGGACATCCTTATCAAATGTCTTATATTCAATTTAAAAAAAAATGGTTAAAAAGGTTTTTAACCAGGTTCACTAAAACTTACATTGAAATGTAAACTGCTGCCAACAGGAACTTCCAACTATTGAAGTTGGTCTACCAAAATGTCAGGCTAACATTTTGATGGCTGCTATACAAGAGACCAGAAAAAACAGTTTAGAACAAGACCCCCATCAGAGGGGGGCTCTCCCAAGGAGACCAATGGAAGCAGCTCCCTTGCTGTCTTTTTGGGAAACTCCTTCAGGGAGGAATGGGGCATAACCTTTGTCTATATTCTTTGAATTCTTTTCATCTCTGATGAGCTGAACCACATCAGGTTGGTGGCCAAAAAGACCTTTAAAATTCTATTTTTTAAGTTCATCATTTTGATATGGTGCACCTAGGTTAATTTTTTGATCAGACCTATTCTATCCAACTATAAAGTCTTTCTAATGCTCTGTTTCATTCAGAGGCCTGTGTACAGGGTAAACAATCTAATGGATCTTAAAAAATAAGTCACAAGGCCTTTGTCCATCTGTTTATTTTATGTATATGTACACCAGTGTATTGTCACATCTACATATGTTTAGTGCCAAAATTGACATATGAGCTCATAAATTAAAATTTAAAAAATTGGATCCAAATGCTTTTGGTTCACATGATTTAAAAGGTTTTTAAATTGGGTGTACAAAAGTATGGTTTTCAAGTTACTAACACAGTTTTGTTTCTAGGTGGTCAAAAAATGATAAAAATTTTAATTTTATGAAATGTCTAATATCCATTGTTTCTAGATTTTTCTTTAATGGAGAAGAAATGACTGATGCTGCCCAATACATTTCTCTGGTGTCTGGTATCTGGTTTAAAAAAAAAAAAAAACAGAAACTAAATTAGATTTGACTTACATGGGATTGATCATGGATATGTTTGTTAGAGACATCTGATTGATTTACAGAGTTAAAATGCTAACTGTTAAATATAACATCAAGTACTCTTAGCTCCTTAAATTCCATAGGGTAACATACTTAAAACATTAATGGTGTTTTTATAAATTAATAAATAAAAAAGGTTTAAAATTACTTTAAGTCATCACTAAAAACAAGGTTACTAGAAGTCTCAACAGGTATAATTCTATATAAAGGGTCCAAAAGTTCAACTACATTTTAAATAAATTTATATAAATAACAAAGTATTTCATCTTGTTAAAATGGAGTAATTTATCTAACTTTAGAAATTTATAAGAGTTGTTTCACAGTATATTATTTTTTAAAAAGAGGGGATCAACAGATTAAATTAAAAGATTCTAGACATAAAAATATATTTAGCAAAATCATGTTTCTAGGTAAAAAAAGTATATGATAAAATAAAGCTATAATACACCTAAGTAAATAACAAAAGGGTCTAATTAAGTGAGTTTAACAAGTGTAAATTAAGGGTAAATTTTAAAAGTTTTATGTGTACATATACGTAACACAACAGTTAAAAACTATTCAAGGTTTTCCCCTAAGGTCAAATATTAATGCACTGACATAAACCAAAGTTCAGTCTATATGCTAAAATGACAAATATTTCTTGATATATTAATTTGCTCTTAACATTATGTCTGTTAAGTTTTATTCTCTAGAACAACTGGTCTTAAAATCAGGGGTTTATACAACTGGTTAAACAGCAACTGTTATTTTAGAGTATTGTACTATATTACAATAGTAATTTTTTAAGAAACTAAACTTGGTTAATATAAAAACATCAATGTAATTATGATTCTATTACTCTTCTTTATATATTAAATGTGTCATATCTTCCAGGTATACAAGTCTTTAAAATGAAGGTTTGAAAGTACGTTTTATCAAGCTGGTGTTCTCCAACCTAAAGTTGTAATGGTAATTTTAAACTTATAAGAATAGCAAATTTTATTGGGGATTTATCATTTAATGTTCTGTAACTGTACCTGAACCTTATGTTACCTTCTACATTGGGATAAAAATGTAAATATATTTCTAAAAGTTAATGAGAGACTGATTTGTTTATAGGTTAATGTTGTGAAACATAAAAACATTTTGCCACGTTACTACACCAAAGAAAAATTAAAAGCTCTCTCAGTTTTCTTTAATTCATGTTTTAGATGTAATATATTGTGTTAACTAACATTCATGTAGACTTAGGAAACAATATATATAACTTTGTAAAATGACATTTAAAAAAGAAGACAAAGATCAATTTCAGAACTAGACCACTTTACCTTAGAATTGTGAAGAGCCCCACCTTACCTAAGATAAGGCTCTGCCTCCCAACTTACTACATGTTAGATAGACTCCAAAATAAGCCAGAATTCAGTTCATTTAAAGTTATATTCAAAAGATTGGGTTTTTTGTTGTTGTTGTTGTAAAATTACTGTGATCTCAAACAGGGGATATAATATGTACTTTAACTGCTACCTGTTAGTGCCTTAACAAAGGTATATTAGGCCATCATCTATAGACAGGTAATGAATAAAAGGGGCAAAAATAACTATGAAATTATAAACATTAAAGTTAAGGCCTCTTACTTTAAGACTGATGAGACTGGTTTGCTGGATGTTTAACACCAAGACTTAAAAATTAAAATTAAGATAAAAGGGCCAAAAAATTATATATATTTGTCTCTTGCCCTCAGTCAGTATGAATCCAGGGAACAAAAGAATGTCTCTAAGGAGCTTTGTAACTCTGGGCCACATGACTGCCCGATCAGAGAGATTGTTGAGACCACTAGAGGATGAAAATCCAATCACTGCACCTGCTGCAGAGGAGGGTCTTTGGAAAAGGGAGACATCCCTTATGCTTCCAAAGAAAGCCACCTCATCAAGGATACCCTACCTAGCAAAAGGAGCTAGGGAGCTGCTCTCAAGTTCCCCATGAGTGACCACTATGGGAACTCAGCTGACTCTTAACAACAGATAGAAACAAAGTCAATTTGACCAACTTGATCTTAAACACCTAGCAAAAAAAGTTAAAACCAAAACTGTTATGACATTTTAAAATTTCATGGACATTTTAAAAAAAACAAAAAATAGTTATTTTAATGTGACTTGAGATATTTTACAAAAATCAGGTGACATTAGGTAACTTAACTACATGTTGTGTTTACATTCCTGATAACTCCGACAGTGTTGAAGATTTACAATTAAGGTCTTATTCTCTCCAGCCTTGTTAGGCTTTGTTAGGCCTTGTTATGGGGACAACATCTCAGCAATTCCACCTCCTGGTAAGAAATTATTGATTTCTGTCATCTTCATGCTATTCATTGACATGTTCCAGATGCTATTTATTTTGTGCTCATGTTTTCTTGTTTCTTTCATAGAATCAGAATTTTACCCCTAGATAGACCCAAATTCTGAAATGCCCTACCTCCTGTGGTCCCCTCTCAACTCTAAGCATCAAGAGGGTCATTTGCCCTTTTTCCTTACGGCAGTAAGAAGTCCCTAAAATGAAAGGAGTAATTTAAAAAATGTAAAAGACAGTCAATATACATAGGTAATTGGGTTGAATCACAAAAATAAAGGCCAGTTTGGGTCCCAAAATTTGGAGGCAAAAAACCTCTGAGAGATGAAAATGTTAATGCTTCCAGAGTCCTTCCTCTACTCATAGCAAGATAACCTGCTCCTGCTCCTACTCCAATCTGTCATTAAGTCTCTCCAACAGGTTCAACTTATGAGAACCAGCCTCAAGAGACCACTGATTTCCAACACCCATTCCAGTCAGAAGACTACGTCTATGTCAAATGATTCCACAAAGAAGGACTAATACCCACCTGAAATGGAGGGGACCTTACTCAACATGGAGTCATCACATCTGAGTCAAGACAAAAGAAAAAGGGACAGCCCTTAGAGACCCCAACCACCCTCTAAAGATAAGACTGAAAAATGTTAATCTTGTTTTTCTTCTTGCTTAGACTATGTTATAAGGCCCGGGCTACTAAAACAACATACTTCGTCCATCAAATTAATGTATATACATGACCACTACAACCCCTTACTTAATTTAAAAGATAAATCAAGGATTCTTACACCTCTACTATGGTACTTGGGACTTCCTCAGACCCATATGACAACCATCTGTGGGCCCTGAGGGAACATGGTTTTCTTGTATGTCAGGAGTAACTCCATGCCTGGCCCTCCAACTTTTTGAGATTACCAAATGGGATGAATTCTGGATTGCTGTTCACTATTATGGAGAGGGAGAAAGGAATTATCTGGGGCTAATATAACCATCTAAATGAGCGGCCCGTGTCTTAGTTCCCCTCCTAATGGGATTAGGTAGAACTGGCACCACTGCTGTAGGCACCACTGCATTCACTACAGGAGACCAAAATTTCAACACTGTAAGTAGACAAATAGATAAAAACTTAAGTAAATTTAAAAAACTCTATAAGTCACTTTAAAAAATTCCCTTGATTCACTTGCTAAGGTAGTTTTACAAAACAGAAGATGGTTAAATATGCTGTTTTTAAAATAAAAAGGATTATGTTTGGCCTTAGGAGAGACCTGTTGTTTCTATATTAACCACTCAGGTGTCATTCGTGATAGTTTATCTTTGAAAACTTGAGGAAAAGCCTCAAGAAAAGGGAAGAAAAACCAAAATAGAAATTAGTACCAAAATCTGTTCTCTTGGTTCCCCTGGTTAACTACTTTAATAACCATGATGGCAGAACCTCTCATCCTAATTATGATGGGACTTTTAATCAGGCCATGCATGATAAACTGTTTAAATGTGTTAGAGATAGAATCCAACCTGTTAAACTAATGGTGTTACGCACCCACGACAATCACCTCTAAACTAATAATGAATCAATGATTTGATTATGTACATAAAACCAGTGGGGAATGTGACAGGTTGAGATTTGATTCCATGGAAATGTTACAGGCCAGGTTACATGGGCAGTGACTACACAGACTCCATTTTGCTCTGAGACTTCAAGTTATATAGGAAATCCTTCCCCCATGGAAATACCCTGCTCTGTACCCATCAACAGTTGCTTAGCTTCTCCCATGGGAACACCCCACCTTTGTACCCATCATCAGTTACTTAGCAATACAAAATGACAAAATGACAGTTCTTATATGATAAAAAAATCTTTCTTTTTTGGTTCCTATGTTACCTAAGCAATACACCATGTTAATGGTGACGTCAACAGTGATTGTGTGGATGTTAGTAACCATTCTTTAGTTTGTACCTAAACTTCCCTCTCTGCTGATGATTTCAGATCTCATGATGCTGATTTAAAATTAGAATTCATTTATTCATTCTGAAGAAAACATTTCTTTCCTTTTGTCAACAGCTATATTTGCAACCAAACAGATCAATTTAGCTTAATTCTGTACCCAATTAAGGAATTTAAAACTATTTAAAAGATATAATACATTTCTCAGAATTTAAATGCAACTGAAGCAGGATAACAAATTCAAGGACAGCCTCAGCAATTTGATCAGGCCCTAAGCAACTCAGCGAGACCCTGTCTCTAAAAGGAAAAAGGGCTGTGGATGTGACTCAGTAGATGAGCACCCCTGGGTTCAATCTCCAGTACAAAAAAAAAAATTAAATGCAACAAATACTTTTGCTTAAAATTAAATGACTGCTGTATAGATGGAAACCACTAGGTGAAGGACACCCACCCAGTGTCAATCTCCTAATGTTAACACATATTAAAATATGATGAATAATCCTGACATTTCTATCATTCCTTTTTTTGGGGGGAGGGGGGTACTAGGGATTGCACTCAGGAGTACTGGACCACTGAGCCACATTCCCAGCCCTATTTTGTATTTTTTTTACAGACAAGGGTCTCACTGAGTTGCTTAGGGCCTCGCTAAGTTGCTAAGGCTGGTTTTGAACTCATGATCCTCCTGCCTCTCAGCCTTCCAAGCTCTGGGATTGAAGGTGTGTGCCACCAGGCCTGGTTCTATCATTCTAGGAATACAGTCCAAGGAGCAGAGCGGAGTGGCTTATAGGTTGAACTGTGGTGCTGCTCACCCAACAACCTTCCAAAACCCACACTTGGGCTCTGCATGGAGTCAGGCGCCTGTGAAGGAGCATCCTTGACTACTGTGCCCACCCATAGGTGGCAATGGTCCTGTCTCACCTCTGGAATTTCTTTGATAACTAATGAATGGAACTTTTTTTATAGGCAAACTATGAGTTTTTATTGCTGAAAAGGGGAAGGCACAGGTTCCTGCTTGAGATGCCAGGTGCCAGCTGGGCGACTGGGGTGCTGGCGGGTTCCCTGCAGGTGAGCGGGTACCTCTGCCTCATCTGACTCTGCCCACATGCACCAGCACTCAGTAGGGAAGCCCACCCTGGTTCCCAGGGAGAGGCTAGCTCCCAGAGAACAAGCAGAAGGCACCAGCCTCTTGACCCTGGTGGGCAGTGATGCCTCCCACCCATCTGCTATTTGACCCAGCAGCTCCTGGACCACCTGAACCAAGACTGGGGAAAGATTCCCCAGCAGGGTGCAGGAGAGATGGGCTCACCTTGCAAAGGGTGCAGGCAGGAGGAAAGAGCAATTCCTAGGTGTTTTCTAGATAGTGTGTCAGAGCTAGACTGTATAGTTCTTTTGATCACATTCATAGTTTTCAAAGTATTCAGACTTTTTTCAATGTGACTGGCAGTCCATGACAGGTTTTTTTTTCCATCTGTCTCTTGAGTCAGTAAAAGTATCCTTTTCTGTCCCACCAGTCTTTACGCAGGCTGCTCCAAGAGCTGGTTTTCCAAATCCATTATTGCTAAGGCTCCCTGCAGTTGATCCATGGGCTCAACATGTAGAATTTCTTCCTATACATGCTTTGAATGCTGGAGTTGCTGAATGAAGTGACTTCCATTGAAATGCACTTATTATTTAATTTGCTCACTATTTCCAGCTTCTGGTAACAGTATACTATCCTATGGGGGGAAGCTTTTCCTGCAATCGAAAATTCCTGGTATGATGTCTAGGAAGTTTCCTTAAAATCTTTTTTCCTGTTATATTTAGTGCTGAGGTCCTGGGGTTGAAGGACTTTTAATTAATTATCTATTTATTTTCATGGTACTGGTAATTGAGCCCAGGGCTTTAAAAGATTTTTATTTTGCAAGCATATGTTGTGCTCAGTAAAGAGTCCTTCAGAATGAAAACAAAACCTGGATACTGATAATACAAATATCCAATTTTGAATATGAGACTCTTCTTATTGAAAGGGCAATCAGAGGAAGATATATAGTGGCTGGGGATGTAGCTCAGTCAGTGATAGATGCTCACCTCACACGAGTTTGGTCCTCAGCACCACTATAAAAAGGGGGTGGGGACAGAGATGGTCAAATAACCAGGTCAAATTTTTTTTTAATCTATGTTAACTTCTTTGGCAGCGTGGGTAAATTGCAAGTTTGAAAAAAATGCAGCTATCTCTAGATGTGGTCTCTTGCTTTGATATTTCTAGTAATCACTCCTTTGTGCAGCCCATGTGGTGTGGGGACCCCACACATCCTATGAGAGCTGCTGTGGTCACCCAGTTTGCCATCCCCTGGGAGATGGACAATTAAGAAGGCAGTTGTGGTGTGGACAAGTGGGTCTGTCTTCAGACTCAAAGACTCCACACTGCAAGGGCTCCACCTTTCCTAAAACAAAGAGTGAATTCATCAAAGCTCTAGGTGAGCTGTCAAATAAAACGTAAGTCAGCCTCAGGTAAGGAGAGAATGGACAGCAAAGTCTTATTGCAATGGCAGGGCCCACAGCAACCCTGGCCATGAGGTCTGCTCACATCTCTGAGGACAGCTCAGAATGCCTCCCTCAGGGGGAGTCCAGAAGGTGCGCACACCTTTTGGAAATGTTGGAAATTAACCACAGGAAAATATCTCAGGTTAGAAGGCAATCCTCTCTATATAGCTTTGGGGGGTGATGTGGAGTGTGCAAGGGGACTTCCCTCATGGGTCAATGTGTCTGCCTTGCGCCCTCAGTGCCCTCTAGAACTGGAAGGCCCTAGCATTCAGGAGGTTCCTGTGTCTCAGTGCTGCGGCCTTTCTTCTATATCAGAGGTACCTGGCTGTAATGTTGGGAAAACAGTGAACCATCTGGAGGAAAGGTCAGTGTGACCTTCCAGCCTGCTTACAATTTGGAAGCCCATTCTGAGAAACTCAGTGCAAAATGACCTTCCTCCAATGTCTTTTCTGTACTGTGAGCTTTGAGCTTATACCTTCTGAGAAGGCAGTCACTTTCCTTGAGTTTCATCTCCAGTAGTAAAGCTAACCCTGAGGTCCTTGCTGCTCCTGAATGCTTGTTGATATGAGAAGCTGCAGTCACACTTGCCTGACCTGAGAGCAGGAAGAGCAGGGGTGACAGCGCTGTCCAGCAGCAGTTAGCCACTGAGGACTCTCTGCTGCGGTTTTGAAACTTTGCTGGAATTCTAATCTTTCTTTTAATCTTAGTTTGTGAAATGGAAGCTTAGACTTTACTCAGCTGGTGGACTCCCTAGGTGCCAGGTATTTGGCAACCACAAGCTAAAAATTAGGTTAGGTGTGCAGAGCAGAAAATTTCTAGTTTCTAAATAAAAGCAGTTTATTTTTAACCCAATAAGAAACAAACAAAAATACTAGGAAAGGAAACAAATAAGAATGTATAAAATACCATCCAACAAGACCAAAGCTAATGAACCAGTTTAATTCCCAGAGGGCAGTGGGGACAGGTATGAACCTCAATTGGTTTTACTTTTCCAGTCCCTGTGTTCATCCATGTGAGACAGGGCCTCCTTTCATGCTTCTTAAGACTTCTTAGCCACACTACACACATAGTCCTGCAGAGCACTTGGATCTCACCAGCAGAGTCCTGCTCTGACAGGAGAGGAAGTCAGTTGTGCCCTCACCAGCACCATCAGCTCTGAGTGACTCTGCAGGAACTTTTTTTTTTTATAGGGCCAGGTAGTAAAATGTTCACCTTTCAAGCCCCATGATCTTTGTTTTGACTAGTCAACTCTGTCACCATGGTGGGAAAGCAGCCACAAACAGTCTGAAGATGAATGAGCATGGCTATGTATCAATAAAGCTTTATTTACAAAAGCAGGTGGGGGCTGGGCTGGCCCACAGGCTACAGTGCACTGGCTTCTGTCCTAGAGATGCCCCCAGGGTTTTCCTGGATGCTGGGGGAGCGCTCATGGAGGGGAGTGAAGCCTAGCTCTGCACTAGCCACAAAGTCAGATCCCAGGGGCTTCTGTTCTCTCCTTCCTCCCTCTCTTGTCCCCCTCTGAGTGGTCTTATCACACTGGCTCAGGAGGAGCATGACTGGGGGGACTCAGCAAGGAGGGCAAGCCCATCTGTGCTGATGTCCTCCTCCTGCTGCTCACAGCTCCCCAAGCCTGAGAGGGGGGCTTGGTCTGGGTGGGACCCGACTGGAGCAGCCAGTTTTGTTCTGGGGTCAGGGATCTCAAGAGTAGAGAAATCCAGCTGCAGCTTATCAGGGACAGTGGCTCATTGACTGTGTCCCAATCTCAGTCTGTCACATTCCTGATGAAATTCCAGTACTTTCTGCACATTCTAGAGAGTGTTGCCTAAAATAACTGAAGTTCTAAAAATGTAGTTCATGTTTCTTTTGCTTTATTAGGGTGGAGGTTTGGGGTTTTGTTTTCTTGCTTTCTGTGAACTTCAGCTTTGGACCTGGGTGGTGGATGTGGGGTCTCTTCTTCCTGCGGCTCACCCAGCCCAAGCATGCCTCCTCTGCCCTTTCCTCTGTTCTCTTCAGATGTCTCCTCTGGGGCACTGTGATGGTGCCCCTCAGGCATCTCTGAATGCATCTTTTCTCACCAGCCTCAGGAGAGCAGTTCTGGCAATGGTTTCTTCCCCTCCCCTCTCTCTTCCTTCTCTGCGTCTCACACCCAAGTGTCTGGTAGCCTCACCTGCTGCCCCTTCCTGCTTTGCTCTCCTCTACTTAATAATTTTTCAGCTGCCAGTGTGGACCACACTGCTGTGTGCACTAGAACTGCAGAGATGCACACTCAGCTCCTGCCTTCAAAGCTGAGTACAGAGTAGCGAGAAGGAAGACACACCAACGAGCCCTTGATATTGGCCGCAATCATTCACCTTGGTGAACTGCAGATACTGTGTCGGCCAGCCCTCTGTTGCTGTGACAAACGCCTGAGAGAAGCAACTCAGAGGGGGAAGATCTGTTTGGCTCACAGCTTCAGAGGTTCTAGCTGGCATGCTGCACTGCCCTGGGCCTGAGGTGAGGCTGAACAGCATGAGGGAAGAACACGGTGGAAGGAAGCCTGTCAGCTCATGGCCACAGGGAGCAGGGAGCTAGGAAAGGGCAGGGCAAGATAGAGTCCCTGAGGGCACACCACCTGGACCTGCTCCCTCTGACCATGTCCCACTGCCTGCGGATTCCACCTCCTCCCTGGGTCCATTCAGCTACCAGTGTGATGATCCACTGATGAGGTCAGTGCCCTGACCATATAGTCACTTCCCCAAAGTCCCACCTCTGAACTTGGCTGCATGGGACAAAGCATTCAGCACAGAGTCTTTGAGAGACATTGTGGGTCCAAACTCTGACATCAGTGTTGATAAAATGAGCATAGCCCCACAGGGCGGGCAGGAGTGGGAAGAGCCTGGCACCTCTGGAGGCCCAGCCTGAGGGTACCACCCCTATGCATGGGGTCCTGAGGTGTGACCCTCCACCACCCCCAAGAGAGTGGGCACATTCTCCTGTTGCTCTGGTTGGGCCACAGTGATGGAGGGAGGAGGCAAAAGCACCCAGGCTCCACAGACTCTTGTGACTGCTGGATCTCATGAGGGGCAGGATCCCTGCCTTCAGATCGCTTATAGACTAGAAGGACAGGCAGAGGTCAGAGGAGAAACGCACAAATGATTTGGGGGCTTCGGTGCCTCAGCCAGCACTAACTGGTCTTTTGAAGTGCCCAAGCTCTAGGGAGAACACAGAAGGTGAGAGGGAAGCAAGGGTGTGGCTCGTGTCCTCCAGAGGGGAGTTTGGAGCATGAGGAGTCGGTTGTTTCCAGTCTCTGCTGTTACAGGAGAGGTAGGATGTGGGCTCTGTCAACACAAATCTCTTGCTATAGTTTGGGTTATTTTCTCAGGACTTATATCCCCAAATATATTATGACATCAAATGGATGTCAAGAGTAAACACCTTCAGAGATTTTGGAGGATTGTCCATTGCCTTCTGAAAGGGTTATAATAGATGTCCACTCCCTGCCCCAGAAGAAAAGGTGTCCAGCTTACAAAAACTTAACCAATCAAAACTTATGCTCTGAAACATCTCCAGTGTAACAGGTGAAATATCTCAGGTTTTCTTTGATTTCCTTGATTAGTGATGTGGAATGTTTAATCATGTGTTACCAGTCATTTCAATGACTCTTGAAATGACTCTTGCCAACAGCGACCTCTATGGGTCCTCCATAGGCGAGTTGTGTAACTGCCACAGAACAGCAGCTGCTGAACTGAAATACTGTGCTATTTCCTGAGGTTACCTTGACCAGGACTTCGGAGTTGAAGCTCAGGGTCAGAACAGCTGTGTTCAGATGAGCACTCTGGGCCAGGAGCTGCCTGTGCTCCGCAGAAACACCATGGGCCCCTCAGGCCAGCTTCTCACCCCAAGTGGCCAGAGCCCTCAGTGCTCAGGGGATTTCACTTATAAAAGTTAATTTTAAGTCCAGCAGGATAACAAGTGCACCCCAGCATGAAGGGATACGAGTTTGCAGGCAAATTTGGCAAAACTCATCTCGAGATCTCAATTTGGAAAAAATGATTGAGAATTGTTTTACTAGCCTCATACCTATTAAAACAGGGTGCATTTTGATAAACTGACTTTCTGCCAGGTCTTGAAATGAGCCTGTATGCTTTCTAGATAATTAGATTTTCACATTTAAGATTCACAAATGTGATAATTTCTAATTTTAATTTTGTAGAACCAAATAAGAAAGGCATGTTTGGACTCTCAGATCTTCTACCCTTCTCTCTGCTCTTGTTGACAGGTAAGCTATTTTTCTATGTTTAGATTCTTCAAATATCACAGCCATATGCAGTATCTCTCAAGGTTCTATTTTCTTCTTATTAATGATTTTTAATGAAAACAAATATAGGAAAAGCATTAAATCTAGACAAAAACTCACGGAGTCCCAACAGGCACTGCAGGAATGGATCTCACAGAACAGCCACCACACAGCAGCTGTACTGGGGGGTCTTAGGGTGTGTGCAAGACCACTCTCCATCTACCTTATCTGGCAGGGTCACAGGAAGGGGACAGCTTCAATTCTGTGTCATCTCAGTGTCTATTTTGTCCTGTGTGTTTTCATAAGTGCTTTCGGGCCACACGTGCCTCTCAGAAACGTGGCATTCTTCCATTGCAATGATGAACAAGGGTGCTCTCCCTTTGCCTTCAAATGAGACCTCCTAAGGGGTCTCCATGGGCCTGGCCTTCAGGTCACTCAGTCAGTGGAAACCCCTGGATTCCGTGCGGAACATTCATGCTGTGTTTGGGAAATCCCAAGAATGCCCAGAAAGTGGTCCAGGAGCCACAGGGGGTAGCTTGGGGGACAGATGTGGTGGAAGAGGAAAGGTCATGAGGAAGGACAGGCTCATGGCTGGTCCTGGCTGCTCAGTCACACGGAGCCTCCCTTCTCCACCTGTGAAGTGAGTGCCACACTGCTAGCTGTGGTGGAAGACAGGGCGACGTGATAACTTCCGCCTGTGTGTGTCCTAGGTGTGCACACACTCCCAGGTAACTTCCACCAGTGTGCATCCTAAGTGTGCACACACCCCCAGGTAAAAGCCACCTGTGTGCATCCTAGGTGTGCACACACCCCCAGGTAACTGCCATCTGTGTGCATCCTAGGTATACACACATCCCCAGCTAACTTCAAAACCTCAAAATGCTTCATATGGAAAAAACCTCAAACATGTTAAAAAAAACCTCTACATTTAACAAGTGTGGCATATATATGTCTAACAAAGAAACCACACATCAGTGGAAATACTTTGAAACATCCATTTTAAGATGCTGTCATATAACAAATATCTTTTGAAAAGAAGCAATTATTTTATCTCTGTCCCTCCTTCTCCCTCCCTATCTCTCCCTCCCTCTTCCCCCTTCCTTCCTCCCCCTCTACCTCCCTCTTCCTCTTTCTTTCTCCCTCCCTCTCTCCTCCTCCCTTCCTCCCCTCCTCCATCCTCCCCCTCCCTCTTCCTTCCTCCCTCCTTTTCTCCCCCTCTCCCACTTTCTCTCTCTCTCCTTCTTCCCCCTCCCTCTAACTCTTTCTCCCTCTCTCTACCACTTTCTCCCTCTTTCCCTCCCTCCCTCCCCCCTCTCTTTCTCCCTCTCTCCCTCTCTGGTGGTATTTTTTCTTCTTAAGGACAGAAGAAACTGCCTCTCCCCTATACAACTGCCTACCTGCAGTTTGCAGTGACTCCAAATGGTCTTGCTCACATGACCCACCCTGCTTTCTCAGTAATCTCTTAAAATAAACCTGGACCCTAACCCCACCCCAAGGGCCCCCAAGTAGGGTTGGCTGCAGGAGGAAAACTAAACCTCCCTCTACCAGCAACGGTCCCCCAGGAGCACACTTTGGGCACCCCACATTGATTGTTTTGCTCCTTTTCTGGAGTATTCTAAGAAATTTCTGCTCCTCCCTGTACACACATCTGCAGGTCACATTTCCCTGAGAGCCTTGTCCTATCTCAGGACCACAGCTGCAGTTCCCCCATGGCCACTCTTTCCACCCCCTGAAGGGTGGTGCTGGGCTGCAGGGCTCTGCTGCTGGGACAGGCCTGTTTCCCAAGGGAAGGGAGCAGGCCAGCCCTCTTTCTCCCCTGCCTCACCTAACAGTACTTCAAGGGCCAGGGGCCAGGTAAGAACTTGGTAAGTGTCAATGAGCAAATGAAGCAGCCAGGTGGCATGCCAAAGAAAATGCCATAGCTGAGACCTTTTCTCCACTTCCTGTGCGACGAAGTCAGAGGAAGGTGAAGGGGGCTATGCAGTTTACATTCATCTCTGACTTTTCCCAGCAATAGGACGATCAGGATCCTCTGCTGGATGGTAGCATTTTCCAGTCACTTGGTTGGTGCTCAGCAACACACACTCAGTCATCCACTAGAGTTCAATAATGAACAGTCAGACTAAGTGATGACCAAGCACAAATTTGAATGCACAGTCTTAAGTGAGGAAAGATGCTCTTTATTTTTTGCCAGTTTTAAGTGTTATTTATGGTGATATCAGTGGCGTAACTAAGAATAATGGACTAAAATTAAGAAAGGAAAATTTAGGAGAAAGATAAAGTCTCTAGACAGTGAGACCTACTAGACTGTGAAATAGTCTTTCAAACAAAGTGATGAAGGTGGGATCCCTGGAGACAATCTAAATAAAGGGACAATGGACTGGAAAGGACTCTGCAAAGAAGAATTCTGCCTAGAACAAGAGGGAACAGGGAGGTGGGCTATGAACCAGTTGCGGCCCAGAGAGACTGGAAAGAGAGGAGGCAGCAGAGATCCCAGGACCTGCAGAGGACTTGCTTGGGGGAGTAGCAGACAGTCACTTTGGAGATGAGGGACAGGGAGTCAGGATTCCCAGGGCACTGACAGACACTAACAGGGGTAGAAGAGGTAGCTAGAACCAGACAGCATGGAGAAGTCTGGATGGGAGAGGAGTGTGGTGAAGAGTTTGACCTGGATGTCCCAGGTGGGTGGACAGGGAAGCACCCACTCCTGAGCCGGCAGAATGCACGCCTGCAAAGACTCTCCTCTTGCCCAGGAGAGGCTGGGCTGCAGGCAGGTGTGATTTGCAGCTTTAAGTTCAGCATCTGCCCAAAATGACCATCTGCTGATCCTTTTGTAGATAACGGAAAGAATGACTGAAGGAAAGCTTCACAAGGAGAGCACAGGACTACATGGTCACCCACAGGGTGTGAGATACTCTAGGAGAGAGAGAAGCTCCAGCCAGCTCCACACAGCAGAGTCTCTGGGAGCTCGACACAGGACCAGCTTCTGAGCACTTGGTCCAAAGAAGGAATGCACTGGGTGCTGGGACTCAGTGTATGTGGATACCCTTGCACTCGCACCAGGCATTACAAAGAAGTAGGTCCCTGGTAAAAAGGATGTGTTCTGAAATTATTTTTTGTGTTCTGCTTTATTTTTTTCATGCTGGCTGGGATGTACTCAGTTGTTTAAAAGGCCACGATGCTCGCGGGTCATGGGTTGCAGTTTGAACAGTGTTGATCTGGAGATTAAAAACCAGTTACTATGTGTGATCCAATGAGACACAGGAGGCAGAACCCGTCCTTGAAGAAATGTTAAACCAATTCTTCTCTTAAGGTTGGAAACTGATGGCAGCAGACCAGTTGTTCAGAACCGAGGAGGCTGTCAGACTCGCTACCTCAGACAAAACGAAGGTTGTCCCTCTGGAGTGAGAGCCAGGGCTGCCCTTGCCCTTGCCACACCTCATGCCAGAACTCCAACCCTCACAGCAGGTGCTACAGGGACTCAGTTAAGGCTGATCACTGGGATTCACACCAGCCTATGGCAGAGCTAGAAAGAAAGCTATCACCACTCCTGGGATCTTGACAAAGAATGTGTCATGTCTTCCAATTGAGGGCAGTAGCACTGAAGTTCAGGTTGCTCACTGCTCCCGTGGAGCTCTGTGTGTTCCTGTCCTCCATGCCTCTTGCCATCTTCACAGTGCCTTCTCGTGAATCTATCTCATGTAGAACTGTTTATAAACTGTTCTGGTTTCTGCTGCTCTTCCCACGGGCAGGCAGAACCATCCCAGCCTTCCTTCCTTAACAGGCTTAGAGGATCCTCTCTGGTGCACTTTTCTCTCTGTGCATAGTGACCAGAAGTTCCTCTTACTTCCCTGGGTCCTCTTCTTCCCTTGTCCACTGGTGTTAATATTCACAGGCATCCTTTACCCTGTTCCTTCCTGGCAGTCTAGAAAGTTCACCTGTGTTTGCGCCTCACTCCCCTGGCAGCACACCTCAGGAAGCCCTTCTGGCAGGGACTAGCCCTCTGGAAGTTCTCTTCCAACTGCAGGCTCCCCTCTGGGTCTTGATTACATTTTTCTGAAAAGTCTTGGACTGTCTCACAGACTTGAGGATAGTAATGCAGTGGGGCTTCAGTGAATGGGTCCTCCAGGAGAGAAGGCTTCACAAACCACTGGGTTTGTATTTTTTTAAAGGCAAAACAAAACCATCTTTGTAAGTCTTGGAAGCAGCATGGGTTTGCTTTACAGGCTCAGTGTGGAGGGACAGATGGTCCTTGGCTGTCCTTTTCTAAGAAGCAGAGGGGAAGTTTGGGTCCCATGTGCTGGAGGAGAGAGGGACAGAGCTGTAGTAGACATGTCTGGGTTTTAACACAGGGTCTTCCACTTCTTGCTTTATGCCCTTGGGTGGGCTCCATGGGCACCCTGAGCCTCAGTCTCTCCACCTGTCATATCCGTGTGGCACTCTCTGGTGTGATAAGGGTCAGATGAGCTGGTGAACACCAGGTGCCAGGCACCGTGGCCCTCACACTGGGAAGTTCATCACAACCACCTGGGCTGAGGACGACCAGGCCTCAGGGCTTGGGCAGATAAGGGCCTCCCTTTAGGACCTATGAGTAGCATCCCTATGTGATTCTGATGGACACCAGTGCCTGAGAAACACTGGTCCAGCCCCAGTAGACATGCAGTGCATAGCAACCCTTTGTTTTTCTATGCTTGCAGCAGTTGAAAAGTCACTTTGAGTGACTTAAAGAATGTTAGTTGTGACTTAAGCTTCAGTTTCAAAGGCCAGGAGCTGGAGAGGGAAGGAGCTGTGCTGGGAATGAATCTGCTTTATTTCTGCCTGTGCTTCACCTTGGAGGCCAGGGCTTTCAGCCTGATGCTGTGGTCCTAACTGGGGATGGCCATTCTTCCATCCTGATAAAGAGTCTGCTCTAGAAATACATAGCTTTATATACTTTTAAATTAATAGGACAAGATTCTTCTTAACATAAAAAATGTATTTGCTTTTCTCATATTTTATACCTTTATTTGATTATAGTACATATGTAAAACTTTTAGAATAGTCTCTACTTTCTGATATTTATAAATATATCCAATCTTACATTCTTGTATCTTTCATAGCAGTATTACCTTGTTCACAGCTTTATTTTATATAGTCCTCATTTCAAAAGGATGGGAGGTGACTTAAAGAAGTGTGGAGGTGGCTCACAGAAGTGTGGATAGTCGCTGGCCTCCATATGAGGATGCAGAGACCTAGAAACTAGAGCTACTGTCACTATAGTAACAAGAAGTCAGGTAACCTAGAATTAACCTCTCTTGACCCTGTCCGGAAGACCCCAAAGCCCTGTTGCCTTTTCCCATCCCTCCCTCCCAGTGCATCTTTTCCCAGCTCCTCCCCCCTCCTCTTCCCAGGCCCTTTCCCCCAGTGTCCTCTCCCAGACCCCTCTATCCTAGTTTTTTTATGGAACAAAAGACCAAGCTACTAGGGAAAGGACAACAAAACTCTTGTCCCCAACACAGAGGTGAAGAGTCATCTCAGCTTGGATAGATGGAAGATCTGTACTCTTGAGGGCAAGGGAAGACTCCCCCACAAGTTCAGATGGGTAAGAATCTCCTACCACTGTGACTGGTGCAGGTAGCTTCATATGAGATTTGACAAAACCAGAAGATAGAGTTGGTTGCCCCAGGAAGAAATTCAACATCACTCGAATTTCCACCACTGAAACCCAGTGGCATGGGGTCCAACTTGGACCAAGATGAACCAGGATAACAGAGATTCACCATGGTGGACAGTCAAGCAAATGTCAAGCAATAACAGCAGTCTATACTGGGGAGGGAGCAAGAGCAGGGAGTGAAGGGCAGGGCACACAGGGAAGCCAGGAGATGAGAGTAGAAGAGAACATGGAGAGCAGTGTTCCAGCAGCCCAAGCCCCATCCTAAACATCCTAGATCCTAAAATCTAGACTGATACTAGATTGTAATATCTGTGGTGCACTAATGGCATTCAGAGCAAGGAAACAAAACTCAGGTGATCAACAAACTTGGCTGTCAATCCCAACCGTAAAGAGCCCAATTCTAGGTGTGACCTCTATTGATCTCAGCATCTGTGTGGAGATGATGTCTGGTTTTCAGTGAAAAGTTATAAAGATACACAGAATAGCAAAGAAAAACAACCTGCTGTCAAGAGGCAAATCAATCAATCAGAGCAAGACATAGAAATGAATATGACATTGAAACCATCAGACAGAATTTAAAATGACAGTGATTGATGTGATGTTAAAAAGGTAGACCACATGCATGAACAGATGGGGAATTTCAGCAGAGCAATAGGATTATAAGAAGGCATAGAATGAAAAAAATTTAGCACCAAAAATAGTCACAGAGATGCCTTCAATGGACTCATTAATAAACACGACGTAGTCAAGGAAATAATCAGAATAAAATAAAATAAAAATAATGCCAAGTGAAAGAAAATAAGAGTTAGAAATATAAAAGATAGCCCAGGCACTTTAGTGCATACCTGTAATCTCAACTACCTGAGACACTAATGCAGGAGGATAACAAGTTTGAGGCCAACCTGGGCAACTTAACAAGACAACAAAGCCTTGTCCCCCAAATAATAAAATATAACAAAATAATACATATCCAAGAACTGTTGAACAATATTGAACAGCCTAGTATTGATGTAATTTGAATCACAGGAAGAGAAGAGAGAGGAGAGAGAACATATATTTGAAGAGATAATAGATGAGAAGATGAGAAATTTCTACATCAAATGAAAGATATAAGATAAAAATCCAAACAACCTACAGAAAATCATGCAGTATAAATACAACACACACACATACACACACACATTCACACACACACACACACACACACACACACACACACACACACACACCCCTAGATGTGGCACATTCAAACAGCCGAAAAGAAAAAAATAAAGAGGAAGTCTTGAGGACAACCAAATGAAATAAAACAAATTACATACACAAAAAGGGGGAAAAAAACAAGAATTACAGTCAATGTCTTGTAAAAAACTATGCAAGACAGAAGGCAATAGAGTGGCAGTTTTAAAGTATTGAAAGGAAAATATGTCAATGCAGAAGCATGTGCCTAGTTAAAAGTAACTTTAAAAGGAAAAACAAAAAGATGTTTTTAGGCAAAAAAAAAAAAAACAACTAAACAAACAGAAACCAACTTTTGGCACACCTGCTCCATAAGAAATAGTTAAAGATAGTCCTTAGCAGGTGCAGTAGTGCACACCTGTAATCCTAATGACTTGGGAGGCTGAAGCAGGAGGGCTACAAGTTCAAACTGACCGTAGCAAGAGGAATTGAGACTAGAGTTGTAGTTTTGATTGCATCGCTGTAATGACTAATGATGTTGAGAAGCCTTTCATGTGCTTGTTGACCATTGGGATATCTTCTTTGGAGAAATGTCTATGCAATCTTTTGCCCATTTAAAAATTGGGTTTGTTTTTTATCGTTTTTAAATCCTAAGTGTTCTTTACTCATGCTGAATATAAATCCCTTGTCAAATATATAATTTGCAAATATTTTTTCTTCATTCTTTGGGTAGCCTTTTACTTTCTTGGTGATATTCTTTGAAACACAAAGGTTATTAATCTTAATGAATAGCATGTATCCTTTTTTTTCCTTTTATGGCTTCTATATTTGCATTTTTTCTTTTATGACTTTTACATATGACAGTATGTGGGAAACTGTGATTCAAACCAACATCATGAAGATTTAATCCTATTTTTCATTTGAAAAGTTTGATAGCAAAAAAAAGTTTTACAGCTGCAGTTCTTATATTTTTGTGTGTGTGTATGTGTGTGTGTGTGTGTGTGTGTGTGTTTGTGTGTGTGTGTGTGTGGTGTAAGGAAATGGTCTATCTTCATTCTTGTGCACATGGATGTCCAGTTATCCCAGCACTATTTGTTGAAAAGACTGTCCTTTCTTTGCTCCCTTGCCACTAATCAACTGACTGGACTGTTTTTCTTTCTGGATGCCCAGTTCTACCCAGTGGATCCACATGTCTACCCTAATGTCATTAGGTGCTCTCTCGGGCATACAGCTCTGTAGAGTTTGACATCAGGGAGTCTGAGTTCTCCAGCTTTGTTATTTTTCAAGAGAGTTTTACTACTGTTCCCCTGTATTTCCATATGAAATGTAGGATCATCTTAATCAATTTCTACAAGGAATTCAGCTTTTTAGGAAGTGTTTGAATCCATAGATGAATTGGAGACTGGTGCCAACTTAACAATATTAACCCTTCCAGGGCATTAACATGGTGTATCTTTACACTTATATAGTGTATATACACTTTAATTTCTTTCAGTGATGTATTGAAACTTTCAGTGTGTAAGTCTCATGCTTCATTTAAAAAATTATCTTAAAATTTATTTTATTTTTGAGGCTATTATAAATGGAATTGCTCACTTAATTTTATTTTTGGATTGTTCACTGCTGATGTATAGAAATAGAGTTGATTCTTGTATATAGATCCTGTATCTGCATAACTAATTTATTAGTTCATATGGCTTAGGTTTTCAGGAGTTCCTTAAGACTAGTTACATGTTATTAACCAGAACACTGTGCACAGGTACCACCAGCTTCTTCTCACTCACACTCTTTGACCTTATTCTCTTGCCTACTTTCCCTGGATCAAATCCCCACACAGTGCTGACTAGAATGGCAAGACCAGGAGCCCTGGTCTGCTTGATGACCTTGGTGACCTTGGGAGGGGGTGCTCTGTCCCACCACCAGTGTAGGGTCAGCAGGCTTCCACAGGGGCCTCTGTCAGGAAGCCGGCTACTGTTTCTAGGACATTGAGCATTTTGTGTGTAGGTTGTCAGTCCTTGTCCTGTCTCCAGTTAGGTAGCCACAGCCCTTCATTACCTTGATGAATTGTATGTGCTGAGCCAGCCATACATGTCCTGTGCTCTAGGCTTGCTGGAGGTGTACAACAGAGACAGCTAAGCTTGCCTTGGTCTGATGGGGTTAACGAATGTGCCAGAAAGCAGGGTGTTAAAAAGTAGAGCCATCTTCAAAGATATAATATCAACTAACACATGAGGAGTGGGAAGGTCAGGCAGGCAGCTCAGCCTTCAAACCATGTGGTCTGCAGACACCAAGGAGTCAGACAAAGGACAAGATCATGAAAACCAGACCCTCAGAGGCAGGGCAGGGATCTGCCCTGTAAAAAGCCCCATGCAGAGATTCCTAGGAGGGTGAGGGGCAGCACATGCTCAGTACAGTCACTAACTGATGGTGGTGTTTACTTTACCAGCACAGAAAATTCACACCCAGGTGAGACTGAAGATGGTGATCACTGTCACATGAAGAGGCTGAGGAGGAGTGCAGTTGTCATGGACCCCTCCACCTGTGTCATGGACCCCTCCGCCTGTGAAACTGGACCATCCACCTGTGCCATAGACCCCTTGACCTGTGCCATAGACCACTCCACCCATGACATGGACCCTCAACCTGTGTCATGGATCCTCCACCTGTTCTGATATCAAGGTAGGTCTCTACCTTACATAAGAGTCATAACTCCTCCACTTGTGTCATGGACCCTCTACCTATGTCATGGACCTCTCCATCTGTGTCATGGACCCTTCACTAGTGTCACTGGATTCTCCAACTGGGTCATGGACCCCACTACCTGTGTCATTGGACCCCTCCACCCGTGTCATGGACCCTTCTTGCCGTGTCCTGGACCTATCCCCTGTTACATGGACTCCTCCACTTGTGGCATGAATTCCTCCATCCATGTCATGGACCCCTCCACCTGTGTCCTGGACCCCTCCACCTGTGTCCTGGGCCCCTCCATCTGTGTCCTGGACCCTTCCACCTGTGTCATGAACCCATCCACCAGTGTCACGAATCCTCCAACCCCACTTGGGACATGGACAACTCCCCCTATGTTACTGGACCCTACAGCTTTGTCATGGACCCCTTCACCTGTGTCATGAGTCCCTCCACCTGTGTCATAGACCCTCCACCTGTGTCATGGACCCATCCACCCATGTCATTGCCCCTCCACCTGTGTCATGGACCCCTCCACCTGTGTCTTGAACCACTCCATGTGATGGACCCCTCCACCCATGTCATGGACTCTTCCATCCATATCCTAGACCTCTCCACCTGTGTCGTGGATCCCTCCAATGTGTCATGGAACCCTGTATGTAACCCTGACCTTAATCCTAACCCTAACCCAGCTGCGTCATGGACCCTTCTACCTATGTCATGGACCCTCCACCTGTATCACTGGACTTCCCAATTGTGTGATGGACCACACTACCTATGTCATGGACCCTTCTCCATCATGGTCCCCATCTTGTCATGAACCCCTCCACCCATGTCACTGGACCCTTTACCTGTGTCATGGACCCTACCACCAGGGTCAAGAATACCTCCATCAGTGTCATGGACACATCCACCCATGTCATGGACCCCTCCATTTGTGTTGTGCACACTCCACCAGTGTTGGACCCTGCATCCTTGTCTGGACACCTTCAAACATGCCATTGACCCATCCACATGTGTCATGGAGTTTTCCACCAGGTCATAGACCCTTACACCTGTGCAATGGACCCCTCCACTTGTGTCATGGACCCTCCACCTGTGTCAGGTAACCTCTACCTGTGTCACTCAATCCTCTACTCATGTCATGGACCCCTTCACCTGTGACATACACTCATCCACCTGTGTCACTGGACCATTCTCCCGTGTCTTGTACCCTTCACCCATTTCTGGACACCTCCACCATTATGGACCTCTCTACCTGTGTCATGGACCCCTCCATCCTTGTCACTGGACCCAATTGCTTCATGGACCCCACCATGTGTGTCATGGACCCCTCTTGCTGAATCATGGATCCTTTCACCCATGTCATGGTCCCTTCCACCCATGTCATGGAACCCTCCACCTGTGTCACTGACCCTCCACCTGTGTCAAGTACCCCTCTATCTGTGTCACTGTGTCTAGCCATGTCATGGACCCCTCCACACGTGTCATGATTCCCTACATTTGTGTCATGGACACTCCATCTATGTCACGGACCCCTCCACCCAGGACATGGGTGTCACAGACACCTCAATGTGTGTTATGGTTCCTCCACTTGGGTCAGGGTCCCTTCCATCTGTGTTGTGGACCCTCCACCTATATAATGGCCCACTCCACTTGTGACACTGACCCCTCCACCTGTGTCATGGATCTCTCCACCTGAGTCATGAACCCTCTACTTGTGTCTGGACACCTCCACCTTTGTCATGGAGCCTTCCACCTGACTCATGGACCCTCCACTCATGTCTGGACACCTCCACCTGTGTCTTCAACCCATCCACCTCTATCACTGAACCTTCTACCCATGTCGCAGATCCTTCACCCGCATCTGGACACCTCCACCTCTGTCATGGAGCCTTCCACCTGTGTCACTGGACCATTCACCTTTGTCATGCACCCCTCTACCTGTGTCAAGAAACCCTCCACCTGTATCATGGACCCCTCACCCTGTGTCATGGACACTCCATGTGTGTCATGGACCCCCACCTGTGTCATGGACCCCTCCACCTTTGTCATGTACTCTCCACCTATACCATGGACCCCTTCATCTGTGTCATGAACCCTGCACCTATGTCAGTGACCTTGCACCTGTGTCATGAACCCCTCCACCTGTCTCATGGTCACCTCCACCCAAGTCATGGACCTGTTCACCTGTGTCACTGGCCTTCTACTCATGTCATGGACCCTCCACCCTTGTCATGGACAGTCTACCTGTGTCATGGACCCCCTAATGTGTGTAATGGAACCCAATATTTGTGTCAAGGACACCTCCACCCATTTCAGAGACCATTCCCCCCAGTCATGAACTACTTCACCCATTTCATAGATTGATTATACCTGTGTCATGGCCCCTCCACCTGTCTGGACACCTCCACCCATGTCATGGACCCTTCCTCCTGTGTAATGGACCTGTCCACGCATGTCATGGACCCTCCACTTCTGTCAGGGACCCCTCTACCCACATCATAGACCCCTTAACCTGTGACATACATCCTTCCACTCATGTCATTCACCCCTCCACCTGTGTCATGGACCTTCCATTCGTGTCTGGATGCCTCCACCCAAGGCATGGACTCCTCTACCCATGTCATGAACCCTCCACCTTGTCACTGACCAACCAACTGTCATGGACCCTCCACTTGTGTCACTGGACCACTCCACCAATGTCATGGACACCTCCACCCGTGTCATGAATGCCTCTACCCGTGTCATGGACCCTCCTCCCCTGTCATGCAAGCCTACACCTATTCCATGGACCCCACCACCCGTTTCATGTATCCTCTGTGTCACTGGACCCATCCACCTGTATCATGGATGCCTACATCTGTACCCTGGATCCCTCTACCCATGTCATGGTCCCCTTCACCCAAGTCATAGATCCCTCCACCTTTGTCATGGAGCCCTCCACTTATGTCAGGGACCCTAACCTTTGTCATCAACCTGTTCACTTATGTCACTTCTAGCCATGTCATAAACCCTTCACCTATGTCTGGACACCTCCATTCTTGTCATGGAGCTCTCTACCTGCATCATGGACACTCCACATGTGTAATGGACCCATACACCTGTGTCATAAAAAACTCCACTAATATCATGAACCCCTTTGTCAGTATAATGGACACCTCCACCTGACATGGATCCTCCACTTGTGTCATGAACATCTCCTTCTGGGTCATGGACCCTCCATCTCCATCAGGTACCCCTCCACCTATGTCACTGTACCCTCTACCCATGTCAAGAACCCCTCCACCCCAACCATGAACCTTCTACTCACGTCTGAACATTTCCACCCATGACATGGATCCCTCAACATTTGTCATGGACCTCTCCACTCGTGTCATGGACCCCTCCACCTGTGTCATGGATGCCTCTACCCCTATCATGGACCCCTCCACCCATGTCATGGACCCCTCTAAATGTGCCATGAACCCCTCCGCCCATGTCTTGGACACCTCCCGCCATTCATCAAACCCTACACCCATGTCCATGTCATGGACCCTACACGCACGTCATGGACCTCTCCAACTGTGTCATGTACTCCTCCATTGTATCATGGGCCCCTCTGCCTATGTCACTGAACCCTCCACCTGTGTCATGAATCACTTCACCCATGTCATTGACCCCTCCACTGGTGTGATGGACCCTCCAACCATGTTCTGGACCCATCAACCCTTGTCATTGACCCCTCCACCTGTGTTATGGACCCTCCAACCTTGTCATGAAACCCTTTACCTATGTCATGGACCCTTCTTTTTCATGGACCCCTCCACCTCTGACACTGAACCCTCCAACTGTGCCATGGACCCTTCCCACCATGTCATGAATCCCTCCACCAGTGTCACTGGATCTTCCACCTGTGTCATGGACCCCTCCACCTGTGCCATTAACTCCTCTACTTGTGTCACAGAACTCTCAACCCTTTTACCTGTGGTGACATCGAGGTGGGGGCCCTACCTGCTGTGGTTGTCATGGACCCCTCCACTTGTGTCATGGATCCCTCCATCTGTGTCATGGACCCCAAACACTGTGTCATGGGCCCTCCACCTGTGTCATGGACCCATAAACCTGTGTCAGTGGATAACTCCACCTGTGTCATGGACCCCTCCATCTTTGTCATGGGTTCTCCACTTGTGTCCCAACTCATTCACCTGTGTCATTAACCTTTCCCCTGTGTCATGGACCCATCCACATATGTCATGGACACCTCCACCTATGTCATGAACCCTGCACCTGTGTCATAGACCCCACCACCCTGTCATGGACCTCTGTTCCTGTGTTATGGACCCCTCTACTTGTGTCACTGTACTGCTCTACCCATGTCATGGACCCATACACCCATATCATAAAAACCTCCACCAGTTTCATGGACCCCTCCATCTGTGTCACTGGACCCATCCACCTGTATCATGGATGCTTCCTAATGTGCTCTGGATTCCTCCGCCCATGTTATGGTTCCCTCCACCTGAGTCATGGATCCCTTCATCTGTGTCACTGGACCCTCCAATTTTGTCATGGATCCCTCCATCCTTGTCATGGACCCCTCTAACTGTGTGATGAACCCTAACCTGTGCAATTGACCCCTCTACCTGTGTTACTGGACAACTCCACCTCTGTCTTGTGCCCCTTTACTTGTCATAAACCCTCCACCTCTTTCATGGACCAATCTACATGTGTCACAGACCTGTCCACCTATGTATGGACCCTCTGCCCTTGTTATGTACCCCACCACCCATGTATGGACAACAAACACCTGTGTCACTGGACCCTCCACCTGTGTCATGGAAAACTCCACCTGTGTCTTGGACATTACACCTGTGCCTTGTTCCATTACATCTGTCACATGGACCCCTCCACACGTGTCATTGACCCTGAACTCATGTCATGGACCCCTCTACCCATGTCATGGACCCCTCCACCTCTGTCATGGACTCTCAACTCATGTCATGGACCCATCAACCCTTGTCATTGACCCCTCCACCTGTGTCATGGTCCCTCCAAACTTGTCATGAAACCCTTTACCTATGTCATGGACCCCTCCTCTTTTGTCATGGACCCCTCTACCTCTGTCACTGGACCCTCCAACTCTGCCATGGTCCCTCCATCCCTGTCTTGCATTCCCCCACCTGTGTCATGGACCCTCCACCTGTGTCCTGACCCATTTCACTCATGTCATGGACACCTCCACTTGTGTCACAGACCCTCCACCCATGTCTGGACACTTCCACCTGTGTCATGGACCCTCCGTTTATGTCTGGACACCTCTACCTTTGTTATGGAGCCCTCCACCTGTGTCATGGACACTCCACATATGTCATGGAGCCCTCCACCTGTGTCATGGACACTCCACATATGTCATGGATCCCTCCACCTGTGTCATGGACATCCACATGTGTCATGGACCCCTCTACCTGTGTCATGGAACTCTAACCTGTGTCACTAGACCATCTACCTGTGTCATTGACCTCTCTACCTGTATCATGACACCTTCAACCTGTTTCATGGAAACCTCCCCCTATGTCACCAGACCTTCCGCCTGTGTCACGGACCACTCCATTCTTGTCATGGACCCCTCCAGCTGTGTCATGAACCCTCCAACCATATCATGTACCCCTCCACCTAGGTCATGAACCTCTCCACCCATGTCATGGTCCCCACCATCTGTGCCATGGACTCCTCTACCAATGTCATTGGACCTTCCAGTTGCCTCATGAACACTTCCCCCATGTCATGGAACCCTCCACCAGTGTCAGGGTCCCTTTCACCTGTGTCATGGCCCCTCTACCTGTGTCTTGGATCCCTCATCCTGTGTTATGGAACCCTCTACCCATGTTATGGACACATCCACCTGTGTCATGGACCCAACCACCTGTGTCACTGAACCTTCAAACCATGTCATAGACTTTCCACCTGTGTCTGGACACCTACACCAATGTTATGGATCCCAACATCCATGTCATGGACCCCTCCACCTGTGTCATAGACAATACACCTGTGATTTGGACCCCTCCACCTGTGTCATGGAACTGTCCACCCATCTCACAGACATGTCCATTTCTGTCATATACCCATCTATCTGTTTCACTGAATCTTCTATCCTGTTATGGACCCACCACTGGTGTCTGGACACCTCCACTACCCCTCCACCTGTGTCTTGAACACTCCACTGGTGTCATGGACTCCTTCACCTGGGTCAAGGACCCATTCACCTGTCACTGGGCCTTCCTCCTGTATCATGGACTCTCCACCTGTGTCAATTGACTTTTCAACCATTGTTATGGACCACTCCACCTGTGTCATGAACCCTCAACCTGTTTCATGTGTCATGGATGCCTTCACCTATGTTATGGAAGTTTCACATTTGTCATGGACTCTCCACCTGTGGCATGGACCTCTCCACGCATGTCATGGAACCTCCACTTTGTCATGGACTGGTTCACTTGTATCATGAACCCTCCCTGTGTATCATGGACCCATTCACATGTGTCATGGAACCCTCCACCTATGCCATGGATCCTACACCTATGTCATGGACTCTCCGCCTGTGTTACAGACCTCTCCACCCATGTCATGGAACCTCCACCCTTGTCATGGACCCCTTCATCTGTGTCATGAACCCTCAACCTGTGTCACGGACTCATCCACATGTGACATGGATCCCTCCACCTATGTCATGGACACTCCACCTGTGTAATAGACCCCTCTGTCTGTGTCATGGAACACTCTACCCATGTCACTGTACCACTCCATCCATCATAGACCCCTCGACCTGTGTCATTGATTCTTCTACCTCTGTCACAACTCTCCACCTGTGTCATGAACCCCTGTACCTATTTCACTGGACCCTTTTCCCATGTCATGGACCCCACCACCAGGGTCATGGACCCCTCCATCAGTGTCTTGGACCCCTCCACCCATGTCATGACCCCTCCACATGTTTCATGGACAGTCCACCTTTGTAATGGAACCCTCCACCACTGTTTGGACCTGTCCAGCTGTCACTGGACCCTCCACCCATGTCATGAACACCTTCATCCATGTCATGGACACTCCACTGTGTCACTGACCCATGCACCTGTGTCATGGACCCTTGCACCTGTGTCATGGACCCCTTCACCTGTGTCAATTGACTTTTCCACCATGGTTATGGACTGCTTCACCTGTATCATGAATCCTCAACCTGTGCCATGGATCCATCCACCTGTGTCATGGACCCCAGCACCTGGGTCATGGACCCCACAACCTGTGTCCCTGGACCATTTACTCGTGTCAAGGACCCCACCACTGGTTCACGAATCCCTCGATCAGTGTCATTACCCCCTCCACCTGTGTCATGGAACCCTCCACACCTGTTTGGACCCATTCACCTGTGTCACTAGACCCTCCACCCATGTCATAGACTCCTTCACCCATGTCATGGACCCCTCCACCTGTGTCATGGACACCTCCACCTGTGTCATGGATAGTCCACTTCTTTCTGGACCCCTCCACCCAGTCATGGATGCCTTCATCCATGTCATGAACCCCTCCCCCCAAGTCTTGAACCCCTCCACTTGTCACTGGTCTCCTCTACCCATTTCATGGTCCCCTCTACCTATTCATGGATGCCTTCATATGTGTCATGGACCCCTCCACCCATGTCATGGACTACTTTACCCGTTTCATGGACCCCTGCACCCATGTAATGGACCTCTAAACCTGTGTCATGTGCCCTTCCACCTGTGTCACTGAACCCTCCACCTTTGTCATTCACCTCTTCACCTATATCACGGACCTCTTCACCTGTCATGGACCCCTCCACTAGTGTCACTGGATCCTCCACCTATGTCATGGACCCCTCCACCCATGTCTTGAACCCCTCCACCTGTCATGGACCCCTCCACTGGGATCATAAATCCCTCAACCTGTGTCTAGACCTATTGACCAGTGTAATGGACACTCGACCCATGTCATCGGACATGTTCCCCCCATGTTGTTGACACTCCACCTGTGTCGTGGACTGCTCCCCCTGTGTCATGACCCCTCCACCTGTGTCATGGACCCTCTACCTGTTTCATGGGCCCTCCACCCATTTCATGGACACTTCCACCTGTCTCTTGTACCCCTCCAGCCATTTTGTACCCACCACCCATGTCATGGTCTCTCCATTCTTGTCATGGACCGCTCCACCCAAGTCATGGAACGCTCCACACTTGTAATAGACCCTCCATCTGAGTCATTGAAACTTCAACAGTGTAATGGATGCCTCCACCCAAGTAATGAACCCCTCCACCTTTGTTATGGACACCTCCACCTGTGTCACTGGACTATACACCTGTGTCATGGACCCTCCAACTGTGTCATGAACCCCTCCACCTATTTCATGGAACCCTCCACCTGTGTCACCGGAACCTCCATCTGTGTCATGGACCCTTCCACCCATGACATGGACCCCTCTGCCTGTGCTGACATCAAGGTGAAGACCCTGCCTGTCATGGGTGTCATGGACCCCTCCACCTATATAACTGGACCCCTCCATCTGTGCCATTGACCCCTCTAGCCATATCATGGATGCCTCCAACTGTGTCATGCATGTGGCAACCATCACAGACCCCATGACCTGTTTCATGAACTCTTCCATCTGTTTCATAAACCCCTCCACCTGTGTATGAACACCTATGCCTATGTCAATGGTCCCTTCACCTGTGTCATGGACCACTCAACCTTTGTCATGGACCCCTCCACCTGTGTCATGGACCCCTCCACCTGTGTCATGGATGTATCCATCTATGTCACTGGACCCTCCACTTGAGTCATGTATCCTTCCACCCTTGTCACTTGACCCTTCCACCCATGTCATAGACCCATCCACCTGCATCTTGGACCACTTAAGCCATGTATAGACCCTCCATGTCTGTCACTAGACCCTCCACCTGTGTCATGGACCTTTCTACTCATGACATGAACCTCTCCACCTGTGTCATGGACCCCTCCTCCCATGTTGTGGGATCCCTCCACCTGTCAATGGACCACTCCACTAGTGTCATGGACCCCTCCACCTGTGTAATGGACTCATTCACCCCTGTCATGGGCCCCTTCACCTGTGTAATGGAACCCTCCACTCCTGTCATGGACCACTCCACTGTATCATGGACCCCTCTACCTGTGTCATGAACCCCTCCACCCCTGTCATGGAACACTCCAGTCATGTCATAGACTCCTGCACAGGTGTCATGTACCCTTCCACCTTTGTTATGGACTCCTCGACATGTGAACCCTCCACCTGTCTTATGAACACTTCCACCCATGTCATGGACCTGTCCACCTGTGCCACTTAACCTTTTGTCCATGTTATGAACCCTTCACCCTTGTCTGGACATCTCCAGCAGTGTCATGGACTCCTCCACCTGTGTCATAAACACTCCACCTTTGTCATGGAAACATTCACCCATGTCATGGGCCCTTCCTGCCATGTCATGGACCCATCCACCCATGACATGGACTACTCCACTTGTGACATGAATCCCTCCAACCAAGTCATGAACTCCTACACCTGTGTCATGGGCCACTCCACCTGTGTCACTAGGCCCTCTACCTGTATCATGGATCACTCCATTTGTAACATGGACCCCTCCGCACTGGTCATGGACACCTCTGTCCATGTCATGGACCCTCCTCCTGTGTTATGGACCACTCTACCTGTGTCATGGGCCCCTCCACCCATGTCATGGATGCCTCCACCTGTGTCATGGATTCATTCATCCATGTGATTGCCCCCTCCACCTGTATCATGGACCCCTTCACCTGTGTCATAAATTCCTCCACCCTGTCAAGGATCCCTCCACCTGTGTCATGGACCCTCCACCAGTATCATTGACCACTCCATGTGACATGGACCACTCTACCATGTTATGGACCCCTCCACACCTGTCATGGACCCTATACCTGAGCAACTGACACCTCCACCTGTGTCATGGACCACTCCACTGTGACATGGACCCCTCCACCTATGTCATGGACCCCTTACTTGTGTCATGGACACTTCCACCCATGTCATGGACCAACCAGCTGTGTCATGGACCCTCATCCTATGTCATGGACACCTTCACCTGTGTCATCAATCCCTTCACCTGTGTCAGGGACTCTCCACCTCTGTCAGGATATTCTCCAGCCATGTCCAGGATGTCTGTACCCATGTCATGGACCCTTCCACCTGTGTCATGAACTCATGCGCCTATGTCACGGACCTTTCCACTTTTGTCATGTACCCTCCACCCGTGTTATGGACCCCTCCACTTGTGTCATAGACCCCCACCTGTGTCATGGACCCCTCCACCTGTGTCACTGTACACTCCAAATGTGTCAAGGACCCCTTCACCTGTGTCATGGACCCTCCACCTGTATCATGGACATTCTATACGTCTGGACACCTCCACCCATTTCATGGACCCATCCACCCATGTCATGGACCACACCACTTATGTTTGGATCTCACCACCCCTGTCATAGAACCCTCCAACCATGTTATAGACCCCTGCAGATGTGTCATGGACCCATCCAACTTTGTAATGGACTCCTAATCTGTCATGGTTTCCTCCACCTTGGTCATGGACCCCTCCACCTGTGTCATGGACCCCTCCACCTGTGTCAGTCATGTACCCTCTGCCCATGTCATGGATACTTCCACCCATGTCATTGCCCCTCCACCTGTGTCATGGACCACTCTATGTGATGGATCCCTCCACCCATGTCATGGATCCCTCCTTCTGTGTCATGTAACTTCCACCTGTGTCATTGACCCCTCCAATGTGTCATGGAGCCCTGCATGTAACCCTGACCTGTGTCATGGACCTCTCTACCCAGGTCATGGACCCCTCCACCTTTGTCATCAACCCATCCACATCTGCCATGGACCCTTGTCTTGAACCCTAAATGCGTGTTATGGACCCCTCCACCATGTCATGAGCCCCTCCACCTTCGTCACTGGACCTTCTACCTGTGTCATGGACCCATTTACCAATGTCACTTTACCAATCTACCTGTGTCATGGACCCCTCTACCCTTGTAGAGGACCCTCCATGTCTGTCAATAGACCCCTCCTCTTGTGTCATGGACCTCTCCACCTGTGTCATGCTTCACCCACTTGTGTCATGGAAACTCCACGTGTGTCATGGACCTTCCACCCATGTCATGGACCTTCCATCTCTGTCACTCTCCCCTTATCCAGTGTCATGAACTGCTACACCTGTATCATAGACCCCTCTGACTGTGTAATTGGAACCTAAACCTCTGTCATGGACCCTTCGACCTGTGTCAGGGACTCTACACCTGTGTCCCAGACCCCTCCACCCATGTCATGGAACCTCCACCCATGTCATGGGCCCTTTCACCTGTGTCATAATCCTTCCACCTTTGTCAAGGATCTCCACCTGTGTCATGGACACATCCATGTGTCATGAACCCCTCCACCTAGGTCATGACCCCTTCACCTATTTCATGAATTCCTCCACTCATATCATGGACCCCTCCACCCAGTCATGGATGCCTTCATCCATGTCATGGACCCCTCCAACCATGTCATGGACCCCTTAACCCATGCCATGGACCTTTCAATTTGTGTCATGGACTCCTCCATCTGTGTCATGGACCCCTCAACCTGTAACATTGACCCATTCACTTCTCTCATGGACCCTTCCACCTGTGTCATGAGCCCTAAACCTGTGTCATGGACCCCTCCACCCATGAAATGAACCCCTCCACATGCATCACAGACTCCTCCACCCATGTCATGTACCCCCTGCCTGAGTCATGGACCATCCACTTGTGTCAGGAACCCCTCCATCTGTGTCATGCACCAACCTCTTATGTCATAGAATCTCCACTCATGTTATGGACCCTCCATTTGTCTCATTCATGCCTCCACCTGTGTCATGGACCCTGCCACCCATGTCATGGACCCCTTTACCTGTGTCACATGACTCTTCTACCTGTGTCTTGGACCCCTCCACCCATGTCTTAAACCCCTCCACCCATGTCATCAACCCCTCCACTTGTGTCACTGGACCATACACCTGTGTCATGGACCCTTCCACCCATGTCATGGACCCCTCCACCTATGCTGACATCCAAGGTGAAGGCCCTGCCTGTCATGGGTGTCATGGACCCTTCCACCTATATAACTGGACACCTCCACCTGTGCCATTGACCCCTCTAGCCATGTCATGGATGCCTCCAATCGTGTCATGCATGTGGCAACTGTCATGGACCCTGGGACCTGTGTCATGAACTCTTCCATCTGTTTCATAAACCCCTCCACCTGCATATGAATGCCTATGCCTGTGTCAATGATCCCTTCACCTGTGTCATGGACTGCTCGACCTTTGTCCTGGACCCCTCCACCTGTGTCATGGACCCTATCCATCTATGTCATTGGGCCCTCCACTTGTGTCATGTACACCTCCATCCTTGTCACTTGACTCTTCCAGCCATGTCATAGACCCATCCACCTGTATCTTGGACCACTTCAGCCATGTATGGACCCTCTATGTCTGTTACTAGACCCTCCACCTGTGTCATGGACCTTTCTACTCATGACATGGACCTCTCCATCTATGTCATGGACCCTTCACCTATGTCTTTGACCCATCCACTGGTCATGAACTCTTCCACCCATGTCGTGAACTCTCAACCTGTGTCCCAGGCCCATCCACCTGCATCATGGACTCTTAACCCATTTCATGTACCCTTGACCCATGTCATGGGTCCCTCCACTTGTGTCATGGATCCCTCCATGTATGTCTTGGACCCCTTCATCTGTGTCATGGACCACTCCACCTGTGTCACAGAACCCTCCATATGTATCATGGACCCCTCAACCTGAGTCATGGACCCTCCACCTGTATCACATACATAGCTAACTGTGTCATGGTTCCCTCCCCATTTTATGGACCCCTTCACCTGTTTCATCACCCCTTGACTTGTGTCATAGACCCCTCAACCCATGTCATTGAATGCTCCACCTGTGTCCTGGACCCTTCCACCAGTGTCATGGACCTACCACCTGTGTCATGAATTCCTCCACCCTTGTCATGGACCCCTCCACCTGTGTCATGAACCCTCCACCTCTATCATTGTCCACTCCATTTGGAACATGGACCTTCCCATCTGTGTCATGCAGCCTTCCACCTGTGCCATGGACCCTCCACATGTGTCACTGGACCCCTCCATCAGTGTCATGGACCCCTCCACCTGTGTCATGGATTCTTCCACCTCTGTCAGGGAATTTTCCAGTTGTATCCAGGACCTCTGCACCCGTGACATGGACCCTTCCACCAGTGTCAAGGATCCACCACCTGTGTCATGGACACCTCTACCCGTGTCAGTGACCCCTCCACCTGTATCACTGGAACCATCCACCTGTGTCATGGACCCCTCCACCTGTGTTGGGGAATCTCCACCCAGTCATGGACCCCTCCACCTATGCCATGGACAACCTCCACCTGTGTCATGAAACCTTCAGCCTGTGACATGGATCTTTTGACCTATGTCATATACCCTCCAACTATGTCATTGACATCTCCACATGTCTAATGGATACCTCTACCTGTGTCATGGACCTCCCATCTCTGTCATGGACCCTCCACATGTGTCATGAACCCCTCAACTGTGTCATGAACCTCTCCACCCGTGTCATTCACCAATGTCATGATCCCCTCCATCTGTGCCATGAACCCATCCACAAATACCATGGACACTTCCAACTGTGTCATGGACCACTCCACCTGTGTCATAAACCACACCACCCATACCATAGACCCCTCTACTTAGGTTGTGGACTCCTTCACCTGTGTTTTTGAAACCTTGACCTGTGTCATGGACCCTTAACCCACATCATGGCCACTCCACATATCATGGCTCCTCCAACCATGTCATAGACCCATTCATCCATGTCATGGACCCCTCCATGAGCATCATGGACAACCTCCACCTGTGCCATGAATCCCTCCATAGTGTCATGGACCCCTCCACCTGTGTCATGGACCCTCAACCTATGTTTTGGACCCTCCTCCTGTGTCATGGTCCCTCCAGCCATGTCATTGTTCCTCTACCTGTGACATGGACCCCTTTACCCATGTCATTTACTCCTCCACCTGTTTCTTGGATCCTTCTACCTGTGTCACTGGACTCCTCCACCTGTGTTATGGACCCTCCACCTGTGACATGGACACCTTCTCATGCGTCATGCACTCTCCACCTGTGTCATAAACCATTCCACCCATGTCATAAACCCCTCCACAAGTGTCATGGACCCCTCACCTGTGTCATTGACCCTCCATCTGTATCATGGACACCTTCATTTGTGTCATGGACCCCTCAACCCATGTCAAGTACCCTTGCACCTGTGTAATGGACCCTTTCACCCATTGCATGGACCCATCCACCTGTGTCATGAACACCTCCACCTGTGTCAGGCCCCTCCACCTGTGTCATGGACCCTTCCACCAGTGTTATGGACCCTCTGCCTGTGTCATGGATCCCTCCAAATGTATGAAGGACCACTCCACTTGTATCATACACCTGTCCACCGGTGTTATGGATCCCTCCATTTGTGTCAAGGACCCATCTACCATGTCATGGACCACTCAGCCTATGTCATGGATCCCTCCACACTGTCATGGATCCCACCACCCATGTCCAGGACCCCTCCACCTGTGTCCTTGATCCCTCCACCTGTTATTGACCCTCACCTGTTTCATGACACTCTAGCCATGTTGGACGCCTCCACCTGTGTCATGGATTTCTTCACTTGTGTCATGGACCATCTACTTGTGCCATTGCACCTCCATCTGTGTCATGGATCACTCCACATGTGTCATGGACCCCTCCACATGTGTCAGTCAGAGACCCCTCCACCCATGTCATAGACCCTTTCACCTGTGTCACAGACATCTCCACCTGTGTCATGTATACCTCCTTCCATGTCATATACCCTCCGCCTGTGTCATGAACCCCTACTCATGTATCATCAACTCTCTGTGTCATGCACCCCACCACTTGTGTCATGAACTCTTCCACCCTTGTTATGGGCATACCCACCTGTGTCATAGATCCCCCATGTGTGTCATGGACCTTCCACCTGTGTCAAGTCACCCCCTACACCTTATGTGATGGACACCTCCAACTGTGTTATGGACCCATCAACCCACATCATGGAACCCTCCACCTGTGGCTTGGACCCCAGCACCCATGTCATAGACCCCTCCACTCCTGTCATGAACCCCCCACCTGTGTCATGGATCCCTCAACCTGTGTCATGGACACCTCCACCTGTGTCATGAACCCTTTGACCTGTGTCACTGGAATCCTCCACCTGTTTCATGGACCCCTCAACCTGTGTCATGGACCCCTCCACCTGTGTCATGGGCCCTTCCACCCATGTCATAGAATCCTCCACTGTGTCGTGGACCCCTTGGCCTGTATCATGGACCCCTGCACCTGTTCATGGACCCTCTGGCCATGTCATGGACCTCTCCACTTTTGTCATGGGCCCCCCAATCTGTGTCACTGGACCCCTTCCCCTGTATCACTGAACCCTCCACCTGGGTCATGCACCCCTCCACCTGTGTCATGGATCCCTCAACCTGTGTCATGGACCCTTTGACCTGTGTCACTGGAATCTTCCACCTGTTTCATGAACCCCTTGACCTGTGTCATGGACCCCTCCACCTGTGTCATGGACCCTTGACCTGTTTCATGGACCCCTCCACCTGTGTCATGGACCCTCTGGTCATGTCATGGACCTCTCCACCCATGTCATGGATCCCTCCACTTTTGTCATGGCCCCTCCACCTGTGTCATAGATCTTCCACCTGTGTCATGGACCCCTCAACCTGTGTCACTGGACCCCTCCACTCCTGTTATGGACCCCTCCAACTGTGTCATTGACACTGTACCCCTGTCAATGACACTCCCCCTGTGTCATGGACCTGTTCAACTGTGTCATGAGCTCCTCCATTTGTGTCATGGACCCCTCCACTTGTTCATTGACCCCTCAATCTGTGTCATGGACCCCTTTATTTTTGTCATGGATCCCTCCACCCCTTCATGTACCCCTCCATCTGTGTCATGGAACATGCTACCTATGCCATGGAATCATCCGCCTAATTCATGGACCCCTTCATCTCTTTCATGGAAACCTCACCCTGTGACATTGACCCTCCGCCTGTATCATAGACAATGCCACCTGTGTCATGATCCCTCCACCTGTGTCATTGACCCCTCCATCTGTGTCATCAACACCTCCACAAGTGTCATGGTACCCTCCTCCTGAGTCATGGACTCTCCACCTGTTTCATGGACCCTGATCGGTTTCATGGTCTCTGCCCACTGTGTCATGAACCCCACCCCCTTTCCATGAACCCCACAAGCTATGTCACAGACCCTCTACCCATGTCATGGCTTCTTCACCTGTGTCATGAACCCCTCTACCCACCTGTGTCATAGAATCCCACCTGTGCAATGGACACCTCAGCCTGTGTAATTGACCCCTCCACCAATGTCATGGACCCCTCCACCTCTTTCATGGACTTCTCCACCTGTGTCATGGACCTCTCCACTCATGTCATAGACTCTTCCATTCATGTCATATACCCTTCCATCTGTGTCATGGATCCCTCCACCTTTGTCATTGACCCTCCACCGGTGTCAATGACACCTCCTCCCATGACATGAACCCATTCACCTATGTCATGGACCCCTTCACTATTGTCATGGACTCTTCACCTCTGTCATGAACCCCTCCACCTGTATCATGGACCATCCACTTGTGTCATGGAACACTCCACTGATGTCATGAACCCACACATTCATGTCATGGAACACCTCCCCCCCATTTCTCGGACTCCTCTGAAAGTACCCAGAAACCACTCCAAACACTAGAACTCATGCAAGAGATTTTATTAAGCACAGAGTGTCTGTACACAGAGTGAGAGAGAGAGAGTGAGCAAGAGTGAGAAAGAGTGAGGAGAAGAGAAAGAAAAAGTGAGAGAGCAAAAGCGAGCAAGAGAGCAAGCAAGAGTGAGGAGAGAGAGAGAGAGCAAGAGAGAGAGAGAGAGAGAGAAAGTGACAGAGAGAGCAAGAGAACACACACAAAAGCAAGAGTGAGGGAGAGAGAGAGAGAGATAATGGTGGCAGAGCTATTCTTAAGTAGTCAAATTTTGTGTGCTAATAACAACAGACTAATGACTGGCGAGAATGTACGCAGGCTGGCTAGGATGTTTGCAGACTGATGATCCAGGTTGTAAAATGGTGTGTGGGGGGGTGCAGAATACTGGCAGCACCCTCCACCTGTGTCATGGACCCCTCCATCTGTGCTGACATCAAGGATTGCCCCAGGTGTATCCTGAGGAGAATCTGTAGGGTTTCAAGACCATATGGAGCTGGGGAGGGTTTTGAGGAAAGGTCACATTACAACTCACAGGCTATAGACTCTACAGACATCCCACCATTTTTCTTCACCAAATGCTCCTCAGAAAATTTAAAACTTTTGATTAATTTACAGGCTTCCAAGAACAAGTATTTGGCATTTTTTGGTCTGGTTCTTTGCTTTGGGAGAGAAAGAGCTTTGAGCTGTTCTTGCTTGGCTGTTCCCATCTAACTCACTCCCAGAGATGTGCTTTTCTGTGTCTGAGTTGGAGTGACCCTAGGATTTTGTCCTGTCCCAGTCCCTAGTTTTATAAGTACACAGTTAAAAACACAGAGGATATTCTCTCTCTCTTCTGAATTTAGGAGTTTTCACAGTTTTATCAGCTTTGAGATTCTTAAAAACAGGTTTTTCTTGCTCCTTCTTGGCCCCAAAGCTCAGTGCTAGGGTGGACACAGGATGAGTGTGGGGAAAAGGAGCTGAGCTGGTCCTGGTCACATGTTTGAATACCCCATGCCCTCATCACCTGCCCTACAGCTTACAAATCCACTGGAAGAGCAGATTCCTGGAGCCAGAGTGGACTCTGCCTGAGGTTAGATTCTGTATCTCTGTCACATAAAAATAGCAGGCAAACTGTCAATTATATGTGCAAGTTTTATCGGCTCTGTAATCTGGAAATGTGATTTCTTTTTTTAGAATTTGTTGACTGCATTGGTCTGTGACTGGATTAGTGTTGATTTAGCTCAATGTCCCAAATCTCTGAACTGTGCAATTACAATAATAATCATTTTAATAATGAGATTGAAACCCTTTAAAGTTCCAAAGTACCTCCTAAAAGATACAAAAACACTAACAAAGGGAAACTGTTCTTTTTGAGGTGCTTTTATGGGGTCATAATTCTTTGATGGCTTTTTCACATGTACATGTGTACTGAGCAGGACCCAATACCATGGCTTGAACTGTGTCCTGGAGATGGGGTGAGGAGTGTGGCAGGCTTCCGCAGATGAGAAGGGAGTCACCAGAACTCTCACACCCATTCTAGGTGAGCACTGCCCTAACCTCAGTGGAATGTTCTGGCATGCAGCAAGTTGTCATGGGAGGCCAACAGCCTCTTCAAACAAGTCCCCAGGTTCCCCTCTGCCTTTGGGTCACTTGGTGTCTGCTTCCTCCAAGAATTCTCTGTGGTCTCATCACTCTCCATCTTTCCAAGTGTTTTGTTTTTCCTCATTCCACACAAAAGCCTGACGGTGGTCCTCTTTGAGTGGTGGAGCACAGGGTCAGAAGTAGAACAGTATCACCAAGGACATGGGATGACCTCAGAGACTCCAGGACGGGACGCTGTGCCTGTCCCTGCGTAAAGGCAACTTCCTGTCTAAGAAGGCTCTGGACTCTGCAAATTCCCTGGGGAAATTGTTTTGAGTCTTTAAGACATTTCATATGAAAGTGAGTTCATCTGAGCCTTTTCTGAGAACAGATTTTGAGTGGAAAAGATAGAAGACCTGCAAGTAGTAGATAATGGAGGCTGTATGGGAGGAGGTGGGGAGGCCATGGAGGAGCCCAGGAGCATGGGGAGCTGGTGGGGGCTTGGGCTGCATGGAGCCCACCACACCTCCAGCTGTGTCACTCTGAGATATTCCACCAACACAGTTAAATGATGATGAGTGTGCCAAGGCTGCTGCAAATGAGCAGCCTGGGGGAGAACACTCCTTGCCCTCGACTGCCTGTGTGCAGTGCTGCTGCCCTTCTGTAGACCCTGTCCCACCGTTGCTGGAAGCTGCGTGTTCACAGCTCAGAGACTAAGGCTCATCTCCAAGGAACAGGTGCCACGAGCAAGTCCAGCTGTGCCTGAGGCACCATCAGGTAGATCTCAGGGTGGGGATAATTCTTGGTGTTCTAAGTGCACAGTGCTGGATACAATGTCAGCAGGCTCACAATTAGAGTAAAGAAGAGCACAGATGGGATTGTAGTTCCATCAAAGAAGTACTGAACATGGACGCAGAACACAAATTAACCCAATGTACCTGCAGATGGGGTTGCAGGCTCAGGTAGGTTGGACGGCCAAGGGACATGTGAAGTGCACCACACATTCTGCCCTCCTACCTGGTTTCCTACACACACACACATGAACCCAGATGTTTCTGTACAAATTCTCCCACTTGCCTCAGGAACACAGATCATATTTTAATTGTTAACTGTTCTTTGAATTTCTGTAGGGTTCTTGTAATCATTGTTTCAATTTTAACCAATTAGTTTTAATGACAGATTTTACAGCCCTATGAAACAGTTAGGTTCTTAATGTGAAAGCGAGGTCTTAAATGAGCAGCATTCAGCTGGATAGCAGTTGTGTGATCTTGCTTGTGAAACCAGCAGCATAAAATATCTGGACCCAACAATTACAAACCATCTGTTCAGCTGGCATCTGGTGAAGGAGAAATGAAATTTCAATTATGTTTTATTATTGGAAGTGTAAATGGCAGATCCCGAATGAAAGGCCACGGCCAGTGAACTGCCTGAGCGAGGAGTGGGCCAGCATATGGTTAATGAGTTGGATTGGGTTCTCTGATGACATACTTTTTAAATAGTGTGCTTGTTCACCAACTCCTGGACAAGGGTGCTGTGTGCAAGGAGGGTGTTGTTTTGAAAGCCATGATCAGACGGAAGGTAGTCTGGAATGCCAAGAGCCATCTGGTTAACATGTGATTCAGCACTATCGCTGGAGAGACTGAAATGTATCACCTCTGAGATGAGGAAGGACTCAAAAGTAGAGAAATGAAAGTCAGATTTCACCCCTGCTAATGATTTGTTGGAAACTGTGTGTTCACAGCTCGGAGACCAAGGCTCAGCGCCAAGGAATGGGTGCCATGAGCAAGTCCAGCTGTGCCTGAGGCACCATCAGCTAGGCTCAGGCAAGGGTCTGCACTGTTAGTTGGGGGACAAATGGGTTTGCAGTTTCAGCTGTGAAGTGTGCTTCCTAACTCCTGGTCAAAGTCCTCGCTCTCTGATCTGTCACTGTGATTAGTATCTTCACTGCAGACCTGAATTCTAACTGCTCAAGTAGTAATGTGGACAGTTGTCCAAAAGAAGCTGAATTCTCACTCCAACAGAGCAAACTAAAAATAATCCAAAGCCATTTCTCTTTACTACAATTCTGGGGGAAAATAAACAAGGAGTGAAGTGGAACTCTCCTTGAAGTCACTCTCTAGCTGCAGATTCTCAGGGCCATGGCAGCTCCACTAGAATTTTGCTGAGCAATTTGTGTGGTATAGTGGCCCAAATCCAGCCTGGACATGATTCACCAGAGGGGTCTGCAGATGGGTCATATGGCCCCATCAAGGTTCCTGAGTTGGCCCATCTCCTGGAGGGACTCTGCCATGAGTTGTTATTGTGAAGTCAGCTCTCCAATTGTCCAAGCAGAGCAGCTTCTCTCTCTCTCTCTTCTCTCTCCTCTCTCTCTCTCTCTCTCTCTCTCTCTCTCTCTGTCTCTCTCTCTCCCTCTCTCCCTCTCCCCCTCCTCATCCTCCTCCTCCTTTCTTCTTTTTTTGTATCACCTTTTTAAAAAGAATGAGAGGAAGACAAGACCAAGAAGGGTAAACTTCCCCTTGGAAGACACAGTGACAAGTCACATTGTCTGTCCTTCCTTCATTCAGAAGCACTGCACATCTACCCCAGGTCGTGCCCTGGCCAGCAGATGTAGGCATATCCCACGGCCACTTCTGGTGTGAATTCATACTCTTGGCAGGTGTGTGTGGCATGTAGGAACTTGAGCTGGGACAAATTTGTCCGAAAGCCCATTACTTCCCTTAGTGAAAGGCATGAAGATTCTAACGTTTTAGCCACAGGATGCTCATAGGTCCCTCTGTCTCAGCATGATCCATTTCTGGAGAATGCTAAAACACAGGACCACTGGGATGCAGGAAGTTACTGAAACCTGGATTTTATTTTCTCTGTGTATTATTTATTCCCACACTTTGCTGGGATGGCTTCCTCTCTCTCTCTCTCTTTCTCTGCTCCTTCCTTTGAGACTATTTTCACAATATTTGGTAAAGAAAAGCAGGACTGTGCTGCAGGCATGGGCCCAGCAGTCCTTCAGCCTCTGAGAAGCAGTGTTGACAGGTACATCAGGTGGAAACTTCTAGTGGAAAACAAGCCACTGGGGAGGAAGAGAGTCAGATGGGAAGCAGGAAGGCTCAGGAGTGCCATGGGGCAGAGAGACCTGTCCAGGGACTTCCTTTCAGACCATCCCAAAGGGAAATGTTTTAAAATAGTGGGAAAAGAGTGGGAGGGAGGGGGAAAGGGGAGAATAATTGTTCCATCCGGCGGAAACAGCGCGGAGAAAGGAGACACCACCAATCATTAGTTGACCAGATTTATTGCATCCTCCCTGTTTTGCTGCCTCCTTTGTTCTGCCACTATCTCCCTTCTTCTTCCCTCTCCCTCTATCCTCCCCCAGGCTCCTAGCTTATCAGCCAATTATAGCAAAGCTTTCTCTCACACAGGAGAGCATGCAGAGGAATGTCAGCATAGCACTATATGACTCACAAGCTGTCCACGCGCAGCATAATGTTAGATAGCCAATCCTAGAGCCTGGCGTTGACACATCATAAGTCTCCAAGGAACTAGTAGGCAAGCAACCTTTTTGGGTACTTCCTTATTTTGGTAGCCAGTGCCCTTTGGCTCACTGCCAGGTGCCATCTTCTCCAAGACGGCCCTCAACAGGCTCCCCCTCTTTGTTATAAAAAGAAAAGGACAGCAACTGTGCCTGTCTTGGGTGCCAGAGTCAGACTTTATCCTTACCCATCATTGGGAGTCAAAGAGCTGTTGGCATGCTTTGATCCCTGTCTTAGGTTGGTATAAAGTCCACCCTGTGCTTACTAGTCATTGACTACCAGTCCTGTAATTGGGAGAGCCAAATCTGAGGATCAGAGCCTTGGTCTATGGCCATAAGGGCTTGCCGTATCACTAAGGCTTGCCATCTTTGATTACTCCTTAGAGACAACAGATATCTGAGCAGCAATAATAACAGCAAGAATAACAATCCCATGATAGCAAAACTTCCCATCCATTGTTTACCAAATTGTAATACTGACTGTAAGAAACTAATGGCTTCTGGCATACCCGGGACCTTGACCTGAGTACTATTTACCACAAATATAGAATTTCTTAATGGGGTAGTCAAATTAGTAAACTCTTTAGTCCATGTCCCATTAAGCATGCTACCAAGCCATTTGGACAGATTGGCAGCAGCAGTAATATTAGAATAGGGTATCGGGTAATGCATAGTGCTTGGGCATGCACTAGACAGCCCGTCTGTGTAGTAACAGTCAACATGTCCACTTGTTCTTGTGGTAAGTTCACTCTTTGGTTTAGAATCAGGATTCCCATGGCAAGATGCACATTGATGTTTTCCTGGACTGTCAATGCTTCGGTAGTGGCTTGTGACAGATTGTTGAGCGGTGAGCAGTAGGAATAGCAGTTCCTAGGGCAAGTCCAGCAGCAGTGGCAGCAGCCACAGTAGCCGCTGCAGCAACAGTGAAGGCTATAATGGCTGAGATCAAAATCTCTTTTTGCTTTCACGGGTAGGAAATTCCACTCACTATGAATTAAGGTCACTGGGACTGGAATGAATTTTGGAATCCTGGCAGTCACAGCCAGAGGAAATAGTGAAGCATACCAACAACTAGAAACATAACACTCTTAACACATAATACATAACACTCTTAACACATAACACAGTTAAGGACCTCAGTATCATTATCATTGTTATTAGTAATGTTAATATCAAACTTAGAACTGTTAGACAGAATGAACACAAACGGAGACGTGACACATACGGGAGTAGGGGGGAAAACCTGATAAAAGGAAGAGTAATTGGCCTCACACCCTGTATAACTATAAACAGGTGTATTACTTCCCTTTATATAGGCTTGCTTTTGACTGTACCTTTATAGAATGAGAGAGAGATTGCCTCCCTGTATTACGGCAGTTTCTGAGGTGGTTAACCAGAGGAAGCAAAGATTACCTCTTAACTTGAAGTTTAGACTAGTAATAAGTGGCTTTACAGAAGAATCAGCTGGTAGATAAGGGATACCTAGAAGTTCTGTACTAGGAAATAATTGAGGGAAAACTTGTGTGCCATGAGTGATATATCCCCAAAAGTTTTAGGAAGAGCTAACAACAGCAGGCTTACCACCATCACCATCATTTTGTGTTTCAGTGCCATTTTCTTTCTTATGGATAGTTCTTACCAAGCGCTCTGGGACCCAGATAGGTTGTTGTTGGTCCTGAGGAAAAACACAAACAGATCCTCTCTCCAAAATTAATACTGGGTCAGGTCCTTTCCAGGACCCAGTCAAGATGTCTTTCCACATTGCTTGTGGATGGCCACCAGACTTTCCACTAAAATGTCTATCAGCCGCAGTACAGCCCATAGCATCCAAAGTTAAAAAATTGAGGGTGAATAAAGCAAGGTTAAGTCTGTTCTTGGGAGGGGCTAATGCCCCTATTCCCCCCTTTTGTTTAGTTAAGCAGACTTTTAATGTTTGATTAGCCCTTTCCACGATAGCTTGTCCTTGTGGATTGTAGGGCAATCCTGTAGAATGATAGATATTAAAATTTGAGCAAAACTGTTGAAATGAAGAAGAAGTATATGCAGGCCCATTATCTGTTTTAACTGATTTTGGCCTTTCCATAGTAGCAAAGGCTTGAAGGCAATGACTGATTACATCTTTTGTCTTTTCCCCTGTATGGGCGGTAGCAAATATATATCCTGAGTAGGTATCTACAGTTACATGTACAAATTTTAAAGTACCAAATTCGGGGAGATGGGTGACATCCATCTGCCAATGATGATTTGGAAGGAATCCTCTAGGATTGACACCAAAATGAGGAAGAGATAAATGAGGCATACAGGCAGGACACTTTTACTATATTTTTGGCTTGTTCTTTTGTAATGTTATATTTTATTTTGAGAGTAGTAACATTGACATGAAAATCTTTATGGAAATTAATTGCTTCTTGTACAATATTAAACACATGAGGATCTCGAGTAGCTGAGTCTGCAGTAGAATTTCCTTGAGCTAAAGACCCAGGTAAGCCTGAATGTGCTCTAATATAGCCTATATATAAAGGTTCTTTGTGAGCCCACAGAAGAGTTTATACTTGATAAAAGCATTGTAAGATTGATTGAGGACTAATGGGTCCAGCTGTCTCAAGCTGGGGCACAAGCTGGGCAATATAGAGACTGTCAATATAAATATTTAAAGGTTTCTCAGGAAATGTTTGTAAGGCAGTTATAATTGCTTCCAGTTCAGTTTTTTGAGCAGACTTATGAGAAGTAATAATAGTCTGTACTTTATCAGAAACTACTGTAGCTGTGCCAGAGGAGGAGCCATCTGTAAAGATTGTATTTGCTGCTGGGATAGGTTGAGCCTTAACAACCTGAGGGAAAAATAACAGGATGTCTTTTGAAGAAGCTGACAATAGGTGAACTTGGCAAATGATTATCAAATGTGGCCATGGTGGAACAATAGACAATTGCCCAATCTTCATTACTGTTAACTAGTATTTCAATCTGTTTTGCCGAGTACAGGACAATAACTGTCTGAGGATGAACTCCAAAAACTCGAAGGGCTATCTTAAATCCTAATGTAACTAGATTTTCTACCATCACAGGATATGGGGAAACAACATTTTGGGGGGACACTGGCAAATGGATCCATATTAGGAGTCCAGTTTGTCACAATAGACCTGTAGGAGTATATTCAGAATCTAATACTATGAGATTAAAAGGCAAGGATAGATCAACTCTATCACTATGAACATTTTTTAAAGCTTGTTCTACTAACCTCAAGGTTTTTCTACCTTCAGGAGTTAAATTTCTGGGGGATGTAGGGTCTGAATCTCCTTGGAGATTATCAAACAGAGGCTTAAGTTGACCAGTGGTGATTCCCAAATTTGGTCTTACCCAATTTATATCACCTAATAATTTTTGGAAAACATTTAGAGTCTTAAGTTTTTCCATGGCTAATTGATTTTTTTTTTTTGGTAGCATAACACAGGTATCTAATATTTGATGTCCTAGAAAGGTAATAGGGCTGTAGGTTTGCACCTTTACTGGGGTCACATGTAATCCCCATTTTTATAGGGTATCAATAATATTATTAAATGCCCTAAAGTCTTCTGTTTTCTGTGAGCCAAAAGAATATCATCCATATAATGGAGACAATAAAGTTCTTTATAATTCTGTCTAAACTGTGATATAGTCTGGCCAACATATATTTGACACATAGTGGGACTATTTGCCATTCCCTGGGGAAGGACCACCCATTGGTATCTAGTATTAGGCCCTGCATTACTTAAAGAAGGAATGGAAAAGGCAAATCAAGGGTTATCCTCAGAATGCACAGGAATGCAAAAGAAACAATCTTTTATGTCTATAGAGATGATATGATAATGTTTTGGAACAGCAGCTAATGAGGGGAGACCCAGTTATACCGGGCCCATAATCTACAAACTGGAATTTATGGCTCTCAGATCTTGCAAAAGTCGCCATTTCCCAGACTTCTTATTTATGACAAAAATGGGTGTATTCCAAAGGGAAGTGGAAGGAATGATATGGTTTTCCTTCAATTGTTGATTAACTATTTCCTGGGCTGCCTCTATTTTTTTTCTTTAGAAAGGGGCCACTGGGGGACCCAGAGAGGATTATTGGATTTCCATGTTATCTTTAATGGTTCAGTGGCCCCTCCAGAAAACCCAGCCCCTCAGTCCCTGTTTGTCCTTCGACTTGAATGGGGCAGGTCATACCTTGTAGATTCTTGCCTAGTCCTTTTCCAGTGATATAACCTTGTCCCACCATGACTGGTAAAACGGTTGGGTTTAGACAGGAAATATTTTGTTCAACTGAGGAAGAAATGACAACATCCATCTGTGTTAAAATGTCTCTTCCCCAAAGAATGACAGGTGAGCTAATACATAAGGTTGGAATGTTCCCCTTTTCCCATCAGAGTCCTCCCAAGATAATACAACTGAACTTTGTAATGGGGTTTGGGCAAATCCAAGTCCCCATAGGGTAGTACTGGATGCTGTTACAGGCCATGATTTGTTCCAGTCCTTCTGTCTTATAATAGAGATGTCAGTACCCATGTCTATTAGACCCTCTATGGGAGTATCATTAACTTTTAATTTAAGCATGGGTCTATTTTTTGTTGCTTGTGCCCAAAAGACACCTGATCTTGTGGATCCAAACCCATTGTTTTTTCCAGTCCTTTGTGAACTGGGAAAGGCCCCATGATGGCTAGACAATATCAATATTTGTGCTATTTTATCTCCTGGAGAAACAACAGATACCCCTTGAGGGAAAGATAACATAATCTTTATTTCTCCAGTATAATCAGAATCAATGACTCCTGGAAATACTTGTAATCCTGACAGAGTTGTGGAACTCCGCCCCAACAATAATCCTGCTGTGCCCTCAGTGAGTGGTCCATGTACACCCATGGGGACCGCTTGTACTCCCATTTCTAGGGTTAAAACTAGTCAGGCGGAGGCACAGAGGTCCAATCTCCCGCTCCCTGATGTTCCTCAGGACAACGAGGAGATAGTCAGAAAGGATTGTGAGTGGGGATCTGTACTATGGGATTCTGAAAGGCCCTGTATATTTGAGGGTCCCCGGTTGGGCCCCCCTGGCTGTTTTTTGACTGGGCTGGCATAGAATATCTCTCTATATCAAATCTTCATGTACAATATCTTGCCCAGTGCCTTTCTTTCCAGCACCGGGGACATAGACCTGGGGCAGGTTGATTTATCCCTTGTTGTTCTCCAGTCTTAGGTGTTCCCCTAGGCTTTAATCCTATGGGTCCTTCAGGGCAGTCTCTTCTGCAGTGCCCTTCTTGCCCACACTTAAAGCATATTATTCCTTTAGCTCTTGATTGCCCCTGATTTGACCCATGAAGAGCAGCAGCTATTACTTGTCCTGTAATGACTGCATCATTGATATCCCTACAGACCTTTATATATGTACTTAAATCTTTATTTTTCATGGTCTTATAACTTCTTTACACCATCTATTTGCTTGCTCATAAGCTAATTGTTTTATTAAGGACATAGCTTGTTCTGAATCCCCAAATACTCTAGCAGCCGTTTGGATTAGTCTACCAACAAAATCTGCAAATGGTTCATTACTCCCCTGAATCACCTTAGACAACTGACCCTGTAAATCTCCTGACCCTTGAATTAACTTCTAGGCTTTAGTAGCAGCAGCAGCAATTTGTGCGTACACCCCAGGATCATAAATAATCTGTTGTTGAATACCTTCATAGTTTCCTTCTCCTGTTAGCATTTCTACATTTCTTTGGGGAAAGCCTGTGGCAGCATTATGGTGTGCCGTTTCTAATGAGGCTTCCTGCCATGCAGTTTTCCACACTAGGTACTGCCCCCCTGATAGCACAACTTTACATAGCCTTTTCCAATCTTCCAGCACTAGATTTAGCCCTGATACTGATTCCAGTATACTAATTGTAAATGGGGCCTGTGGACCATATGTAGCCACTGCCTCCTTAAAATTTTTTACTGTTTTGAAATCCAGAGGTTGGTGGAATCTTTGTCTATTTTGGTCCTCTAGTACAGGGAAGAATTGTGAGACTGCTGAGGTTTCCTTAAGGGGGGTTTCTTCTCCCCGTGGTGAAAAACCCATCTGATTTATAGCATGAGATAACTCCTTCCAAGGGTACTTTGGGGAATATAGGGGGCAGGCTGCTTGGGGGGAAGCTGCTACCTCCAGGAAGGGATTGGTATTCCTTCCCAATATAACTGATGGGGGCGACTGTGTCCTTGATGCTCTTTCTAATTTCTCCCCAGTAAGCCCCTCCTCCTCTTCTTCCTCTTTATGAGAAGTTACACTTAGTTGTTTCTTTATCTCTTCCAAACACATATTTCCTTTTCTTACTAAAGTTATTATTTTACCTTTTTTAGATGTTAGACATTCCTTAATGTGAAAAGTACCTCTAGGTAACGGGGATTATTTTTCTGCTTTAATAAGATCTTCTTTATCATGTTTCCATTGTGGAATATTTAGGACTCCCTCTTCCAAAAACCAAGGACTAACCTTGGCCAGTGTAGTTACATATGCTGTTACAGTAGATCGTTTTACGGCAGTTCCATTAGCCTTAAGTACATCTTATATGATTCCTATCATTTGATTTCTTGACACTTGTGACCCCATCCTGGAGTTACGAGACCTCCCTTTACCAGGGTTATGCAGACTCCTTTCATGGGGGTTATGTGGCCTCCCTTTACCAGGGTTATGCAGACTCCCTTCACCGGGGTTACGTGACCTTCCTTTACCAGGTTATGCTGACTCCCTTTACCAGGGTTATGTAGACTCCCTTTACCGGGGTTATATGGCCTCCCTTTACTGGGGTTATCCTACAGTTTTCCTATAGCTTACCTAAAGTTCCTTAGTTTTCCTATAGCTTACCTTAAGTTACTTACGTGGGAGGGTGCAGAAGGAGGAAGAAGCTCCCCGTCCGGGCCACCACTTTTTCCGTCCAGCGGAACTGGCATGGAGAAAGGAGACACCACCAATCTTTAGTTGACCAGATTTATTGCATCCTCCCTGTTTTTCTACCTCCTTTGTTCTGCCACTATCTCCCTTCTTCTTCCCTCTCCCTCTCTCCTCCCCCAGGCTCCTAGCTTATCAGCCAATTATAGCAAAGCTTTCTCTCACACAGGAGAGCATGCAGAGGAATGTCAGCATAGCACTAAATGAATCACGAGCTGTCCACGCGTGGCATGATATTAGATAGCCAATCCTAGAGCCTGGCGTCGACACGTCATAAGTCTCCAAGGAACTAGTAGCAAGCAACCTTTTTGGGTACTTCCTTATTTTGGTAGCCAGTGCCCTTTGGCTCACTGCCAGGTGCCATCTTGTCCAAGACAGCCCTCAACAAATAATGAAGGTGGTACCACAGAGGACTGGGAATGGCACTCTGGAATCCCACCCAAATGCAGCTGCTTTGGGTTCAGAATGCAGTGGAGACCATCGAGCAGGGCATTTCCCTCCATGTTGTGAATGGCACCTGCAAGCTCAGCCTCCAGTGGGGAGGTGCAGACATGGAGTATCAGTTCCCCCAGAATGAACCCTTGTACCCATCACAGTGGAAATGACTGAAAACCCCAAGGGATTATAATTTCATAATCTTCATTTTTGTTCTATTGAGAAGGAGTTGAGGTTTGCCAGTGTGGTGGAAACCCCTTGTGTGGTGCTGAGGGAGGTGACCGTGAGTGCCCTGAGGCAGTGTGTGGGTCAGCAGGCTGCCCCACACCTGGACCGCAACTGTACCTGTGAGTCCCCACCCCAGAGGGCAGGCCCTTGGCAGGGTCTCCAGCTCTGCAGGCTCAGAGGCTAGTATCCCCCAGGGAGCATCTGCAGCAAGCAGGACCTGAGGCAGCAGGTCCTGCATAAATGGCCTCTGCCTGGGGTCAGGCACTGCCTTCCTCAGCCTCTCCAGGTGATGCCAGCTTTGAAAGAAGGGAAGACCACCATGTGAGAGGCACAGAGTTTCAAGTGGAATGGCCTGTTGGGCAGACAAGGATAGCACAGAGGCAGTGGGAAAGGCAGAGGGAACACCAATGACACAGACTGCAGTGGGTGACCCAGGGAGCTCACACCCCATCCCAAGTGGGCACCAGAAAGAGCCTGCAGCTGGCACACCACTGGATTTATTGAGCAAGGGTGACAAAGAAACCTGGAACTGCAGTGGACAATGGCCCTTCCCAACAGATCCCAGGGTCCTAGCAGGGCAGGAGCACCAACTCTCCAAAAGCAAGATGAGCTTTGAAGGTCCAGGTGCCTCCTGGGTCAGGAAGTGAGTGGGCTGAGCCACCTGCAGTGGGGACATTAGCAACATGACAGCTCCTGTAGTTCAGGAGAATGTCAGTGCCCGGTTGGTGAAGCTGGTGCTGGCATCACAGCCTGAGCCTTGGCCCACAGAGGCCTCGGTACCGTCAGGCTGGCAGAGGTTACCTATGACCAAGTAAAGACCCTGAGGGCTCCCTTTCCTCTTTCTAGTGTACAGCCCAGACAAACATTGAGATTATTCATAGTTCTTTTATGGCTGAAGTGCTGACAAAGAATTCCAGCAACATCAGCAGCCACCTTGCTCTCTCAGGGCAGGCACCAGCATCATATTAGTCAATCGAGGAGGGCACTGACTGGTCAGCGGCCAGTGGCCACCTGCAGGCATGCTCAGTCTGTACATGAGCCTGGGGGCACCCTCTTGCCCTGTAGTGCCTTAAAACTGCACTGAACCAGGCACGGTGGCATATGCCTGTGATCCCAGCAACTCAGGAGGCCAAAACAGGAGGATCTCAAAAACGTCAACCTTGAAAGTCAGCCTTAGCAACTTAGCAAGGTCTTAAGCAATTTAAAAAGACCCTGTCTCTAAAAAAAAAATACATAAAAGGGCTGGGGATGTGGCTCAGTTGTTGAGTGTCCCTGGGTTCAATTCCCAGTACCAAAAAAACAAAATAAAACAAAGCAAAAAAAACAGAAGAAAACAACAAAACCCACACAGAGGAGCCTGCTCTCTAGCTGCCAGTCGGGTCAAATACATGAAGTGCTCGCCTGGCAGGACGTGCACTCTTGTGCCATCTTGTTGTTGGCTACAAGAGCAGGATTCTGAGTGGGCAGGCATGTGGGCTCATCTGGCAGTGAACCTGAGGGGCCCTGTGAGCTGGGCTGTCTTACCTGTCAGTCACCTGCCTGGCCTTTCACTGTAGGCACAAAAAGTGGACCCAGAACACTCAGAGTCCTACTTCTGGTTGCAGAGTCAGCAGCTCGAGGCTCACTACAGGTTGGCCATGGAGGAGACTGCCTTCCATGCTGGGGATGGAGAATCCTGGGGCCCGAATGTCCCTTTGGCCATTTCCGCATTGGAAGTCATCACACAGATCTGGCCCTGGAGGAGTGCGAGCAGCCTGGATCCCCAAGGTTGCACTTCCCAGACTTTCGCTGCCTTTGTGCAGTATTTTGAAATCAGCATGTGAACCGAATTATTACCACTGTATACCTACTACTGCAAACATTATACATCTGCTAGATACATAATTTTATTTTCAATAAAATGTACTTTCTACTATATACCTATTTAGATTTACCTACTACATCCCTCTTAAACATTGCTATGTAGTTATTTACTCTGTGCTTGTTTATCTCTTTTTACCTACCGCAAATATCATTGTACACCTAGACATCTCTGTATCTATGCATCTCAGATGTACTTACCTAAACATGGAGAGGGTTTCTCTGGGCCTGATGTGTAGCTCAGTGTTAGAGCACTTTCCAGCCCATGCCAGGCCATGTGTTTGATCCCCAGCACCACACACACACACACACAGAGTAGTGCTCTCTAGGTGCTTTACCCATAGTTGGGCTTTATGTCTAAATGTTTTCCTTCAGACACAGACTTTACTTGTGTAATGATGAAGACGACACGCAACGACCCTGTCTGAACTGGAAATGGGTTGGTGCAAGTGCAGATGTTGTCTGACTGTCCTGGGAAACAGGTCAAGGGGCGGTGACAGCACTTGGAGAGGAGGAGAATCCCACAGGCTAGTTACACCAGCAGGCCCAGAGGACAGACTCCAAACTCTGAGCCACAGGTCTCACCTTTATAGGGTATCTGGCATCAACTCAGACCCATCCTGTCACTGGGGCTTTTTCTTCTTTAAAAACATTCCTAATCTACCCAGTGAAGGCCTGTGCAGGGCCTCTGGCATGAAGCCTGCTTACATACAGACAGGAAGAGAGGGCTCTTCTCACAGGCGTCTGTGACATTCAGTCTCCAGGCTGGACAGGGTGTGTGCATTCCAAGAGGGAGTGGTCAGACTCCTGGGCAGCTACTGACAATCCAAAAGGTAGGGACCATGGTTATGAGGTTTCCTGGAGAGAAACTGTGAGAGGGGAGCAGGACTGACCCTTCCCAGCACTGGTTTCTTAACAGCATTTTTGTGATTCCATTTCACAATGAGGTCTGGTTTTGTGATCACATGACCACTACCCTTAAGGCCTTGGGGTCCAAAGAAAGGGCTGTGCCTTTCTCATATAGGGATAAGGCCAAGGTGCAGGGTCTGCTCCCACCAGGACAGAAGCAGGCACCAGGGAGGCAGAGGCTGGGGTGGGACAGAACCACTGTCTTCCCTTTTGATTTTCCAAGGAAGCAGTGGCTGCAGGAATGTGCTTTTAAGGCAGAGTGCTATGAAGACCCCACATCTGGAAATTGCTCAAAGGCCTGGTGTCTCCTCTTCACAATCCAGCTGCATTCCTATGTGCAGATAAGGATACGGAAGCAGAAGCTCCTGGTGCTCACAGCCTCAAGAGCCAGCACTCACAGTGGCCCTGGACATGGCTACTCTCTGCTCTAGCCTAGTGTTTGATGATGATCAAACACAGCACAGACCTCCCAGTTCACTGTGGCTCTTGTTTCAGTCTTTCAATAATATAGTGTTTGTTTCCAAGGGTTTTGCCCTTTCTTGCTAAGGTTTAAAACTATATTTAGAATTAAAATCAGCTTCCCAAGATCCCTATCAGGACTCTCATTCTGAACTCTCTGTTCTTTAGTGTTTCTTAAGTCACCTTCATTGGAATTGTGTGGTACAATACTAGTAAAAATGTACATTCCTGGGCCCCCCAGACCCGAACACAACAACCGGATGTGCACCAACCTGTGCAGAGATGAGCCCTGCAACTGGAGCCTGTGGGTATAGAGGGCCAAGCTCATGGCTCTGTCCTCTTTGCCCACACAAGCCCCAGGATGCGAGGTGCAGCCCCCCCCCAGCCCCTCTGCCCCTGCTGTACTCCAGTCAGCCTGCCCCTGTGTTCTGTCTGTGTGCCATGGTACCTGGGTGTGCACAGGAGCCTGCAGCCAGACCAGAGATAATCCAACATACAGCCTGACTCAGTTTGGGGACCAACTCCAGACTAAAGCAGATCCCAAGGCCTTCCCAGTTCCTCTAAAACTGTTTCAGTGCAGGCAACAGAGAGCAGAATTGAGGTCACTTGATCCAGATGCTGCTGTTCGTCTGATATTCAATTTATTTGCCACTCAAATTTCCAGGCATTGTGGCATAAAATGAAACCTCTCCGTGCAGAAACATTGGCTGCTCTCAGTAGGTCCTAGACTATCGCACCCACCAGAGACCTGAGCTGGTTCCCAGGGAGGGATTGTATCACATGTTAAAAGCACAGGAGAAGGACTTTAAAAGCACAGGAGAAGGGCTCATTTGTCAGGAATGAATTTCAGGGAATAATTGTTACAGAGAGAAGGTGGTGATCAACAGGGATCAAAGAAGGAAACCTAAACGTAAGGGAAAGTCTGAGGCAGCCATCAGCAGCCATCCAGGCAGTCCTGGCAGTTGGAGGCCTGCCTCCCAGAGGGCTTTCTGCAGGCCTATGTGCACGCTGCCCACATGGCTGAAGCCCCACTGGAAGGAAGGGCTCTCCTGCATTAGGCTGGTCACACGACAGGGCCATCTTCTCTGGATCAACTTGCTCCCATTGGCTAAAGGGGGTGGTCTCTGCAGGCATGGGTTCATGCCCCAGGGGAGGGACCCTGCTTTCTGGACCCCAGGTGACTGACTTGCCAGCTATCACCATGCCCCTGCTGGCCGCCACTCCTGAGACAGATCCTAGCTAACACGTGTGCTGAGCCGGTCCTTTCCAATGATGCCACTGGTGACATAAGTTTGGAATGGCTATTCTTACATCTGCAGGTGTCCAGCCTAGCACAGGCTGCCACTGCCACAGGCTAGAGAGGACAGGGCGAACTTCACAGAAAGAGACTATGCCAGCAGGAAATTCTGTTGACTGTTCAAATGCATGGTCTTCTCTATGTGCCCTCCCCTTCTGCCTTCAGCCAGTATTATTAAATATCATGCAGGCAAGACTGCCTCCCACCCCACACATTAAGAGCAGCACCCTCCACCCCTGCTCTGTAGGGTGTGGGTCCAGCTTGCCAAGACCCTCCCCCTGGACCATTGCCCTGGAAACAAGGGATCTGTGTTCCTCTGGAGGTGCTGCTCCCCGGGGATGGGGGTGGCCCCACACTGTGGCAGGGCCCCTGAGGGTGCTAGGGTGGGGATGTGGCTGGGAGAGACTCCCAGGCCTGCAGACACTTGGGTCCTTGCTCCTCCTCTTCCTTTGTGGCTTTGGAAGGGATGAAGGATGGGGTGCGGGTGGTCTCAGGGCTGTGGGCACTGCCCAGGGGCAGGAGTGTGGCCAGGAGAGCCCAAGGTAGCTGAGGGCAGCAACTTTGCTTCCTGAAGACTGATGGAGGCCCATTCTGAAAAACAACAGGTGTCTGCAGGACTCAAAATGTCAGGATGCCAATGCGACAATTAAGGGATTAGAGAGAGAAGAAAAACGCAGCTATTGCAGAATTCAATCCACATGGCTTAAACTGGTAGCCTGGGGACCAAATGTGATCTATGGACATATATTGGTTTTTACCCCATGGAGTTGGGCCAAGTTGTGTTTTAAAAAATGTTCAGTTGCATGTTGTCATTTCAAGCAGACTTAATATAACATTTCCAAATTTCAGCTTATTGCAAAGAATCAGGAAACCAGTCACCACAGACCTACGTTTCTACAGCAATGAAGGCAGGTGTGGCACTCCAGGCACCTGCCCCGTAGGATCAGTGTTCTCGCAGGCAGGGGAACCCTGCTCTCTGTCTCTCCCCAGCACTGAGCCCAGCATCCTTCCCTGTTGCTGCACACACACTGTGGGTCACACTGAAGATAAGGCAAATTCACCTCATGGGAGGGAGGGGTGATCAGAGGAGTCACCATGCAAGCAGAGAACATTGAAAGAGCACAGCTTGAAAAGCTTTTGCAGTCGGCCTCAGTGACACTGCCACTTACATGACTCCCCTGCCTTGTTGGTAATTGAGTTTGTGAAGCATATTTTTAACTAGCTGTGGGGACATCTTGAAAAAATGGCATACAAAACAAGTAAGTATTCACAGTGGGGATTCTGGAAAAGCCCAGAGTGAAAATTCTCCTGTGCAGACTCCTGGGCTTACAGAGGAGGGGTTCTGGAATGGGGGAGATGGGAAGCTGGGGATCTCAGGTGCTTGAGATGTGGAACTTTCAGTGTGGAAGTCAAGGCCTGGAGGTATCCAGTGTGCTGGGAGGGTTGGTGGTGCTGGCAGGAGGCCCAGTCCCGGTTGGAGGGCCTCACCTGGAGAGATAGCTGGGGTTCTGGGGAGGACAGGGAGGCCAGTAGAACAAATCCGCCTGCCTGGAGGTGCCATTCATCTTCCCAGGCTACTGGTCTCATATCCCCTGGGGTCGTCCTTGAGAGGAGACATTGGTTACTCTTGCTGCCTGGGGTCTGTAGTATGTCCTGTTTGCAGGGTCGCTCCCTCAGTGCAGAATAGATGTCCAGCTCTTCTGCCCATCCTGGTCCTCCCCTCTCCTCAGCATTTGTCTCCCTCTGATCCTTTTCCAGCCCAACTCACTGGTCTTGGGTCTCCAGCATCCAGTTCTGGTCCCCAGAGCTGAGGACAGAGCACATCCTAATGATGGAGCCCTTTATGCACAAGTAATTCAGACTTCACGGGGTGGAATCCCTGGTGACTCCACTGGGGCTGAGCTCAGTTCTCTTGTGTCATACATTTTATTAAGAAAGGGTTTTCACAAAACAAATGGGTACTGGACGAAGAGGACAATCTGCTGAGATTCCGCCCATGACTGCATCCAGCACACTGCGCAGAGTGGGTCTCTTTACCATACTTACAAGGAAGTTGATATGGATTGTCTCCAGCATTTGTTGCAGTGACAGGAAGCTGACTGACATTTGGGGACCTGTCTGGCTTCCTCAGGTTCTCATCAGGGCTTTGTCTGTTGAAAGAACCTTCACGGAAGCAGGCCATAAGGATTTTCACATGTTTGGGGTTCCTTTGTCATGAATACCACCAAATTATGGGTCCCTTAAACTCTAGTCAATTTTAGGGTGTAGGTTATGTGGACACAAGTTGGTAATGAGTTATGAAGTGTCTCGAGGTTCAGAGACGAGGCTGATTGTTCTTCACACTCCTGCCCACAGAATAGGAGACTCTAAACATGACTCTCTTCTCACCTGGGAGATGTGCAGCGCTGGTCCTGGGCTGTGTGGAAGGCACACTCTGCAGCCACACATGCAGAGCAGGCAGCAGTGGGTCCCTCCAGGGAAAGCTGCCAGGAGGGCAGTGCTCTGCGTTTCTTTGAGGGTGCAGGCACTTCTACTTCTGTGAGCTTCCAAATTCAGACTACAGAAAAAAGAAACCAGAAGCATGGCGATTTTTAAATGGTTAGGATGATGTATTGCAGTGTCGTGTAAGTTAAGGAGATGCAACTTTTGCACACACACAGACTCAAAAGGGTGGGGGATCTGGCAGGAAAGATGGGTGGCAGAAAGCAAGCTTCCTTCCCCAAGGTGCTGGAGTGCCTGCTTGGACCCAGGGCAGTGCTGGCCACTCCAGGACTCCACAGGACAAGCACAGGGCAGCATTTCCTACAGCCACCATGCACAGAACCTGAGGGATCAGCAAAGAGAAGAGGGCAGCAAGCTCCACTGGAACCCCAGTACACAGGAGTACTTCCTAGAGGAACTACATGCCATTGCATGGACCAAGATCTCAGCTGAGAAGCAGCAACCCTGTGGCAGAGCAGCGGCCCAGGGGGGTTGGAGTGCTATGGAGGCACGACCCACAGCCACAAGGAGTCTGCTGTGTAGGCACGAGGGTCTTGAGGTGCTGTGAGCCCAGGTTGCCCTTCAGCGACCCTTCGGCAACCAGGCCTGTGTGCAGTAGTGACACCTGCTGCAGAAGGTCACCCAGGCAGCAGCACAGCCTGGAGCCCACAAGCACAGACCATCCATGACCTCAACCTCCTGCTTCCTGACCTGCAGGGAGAAAGCAGAAGTGGGGAAGAAAGAATGGAAGTCGGGACTTGAGAGTTGACCAACAGCATTAGCATGTTTCCAGAGCTTTATTAGCATAAGTGAGGGCATGGCCCACCACTGACAGCCATAAGTCTTCTGCTTTCAGAAGCCGGCAATCTTATCTACCCCACCCACTGGCAGAATCAGAGAAATTCCATAGAGAATCAAGTTTCACCTCAGAACTTAAGTTTCACCATGTGCTCTCTGGTTCATTTATACTAAAATGTACTTATATAACTGCAGGTGGCTTGTCAAAACAAACAATGTTTTTTACATCCTATCCAATAGACCCCCTCATGAAAGAGAAAAGCAGAATACCTGGAACATAACTTGATTCCCATTTTCAGAGGAAAGCTGAGGTACTCTTGAAATAAAACGGTGGGTAATAGGAACCAGGACAAGATCTATGTTCTTATTTCTCCTTCTGTTGGTCAGTTTTTTGTTGCTGTGACAAAAATATTTAACAAAAACAACTTAGAGACCAGAAAGTTCATTGTGGCTCAGTTTCAGAGGTCTCAGTCCATGGTCAGCTAGATCACTGCTCTGGGTCTGAGGTCAGGCAGAACATGGCAGAAGGGTGTGGTGGAGCAAAGTTGCTCAGTTCACAACAGTCAGGAAGCAGAGAGAGCCATGGAGCAAGGGACAAAATATACACTACCCAAAGTACACCTCCAGTTGCTCCCATCATGCCCAGCCTACCCACAGGTACCACCCAGTAGCCCACTCAAATGATTAATGCATCAAATGGACTGATACACTGATTAGGTCTCACAATTGAAGGGTTTCAACACCTGCTGAATTAATATAGGAGCTTTTGGGGGATTGCTCATATCCAAACCATAACCCTCCTGCTTAACATTTAGATGGATTCTTAAAACCCTAAGTCATGATCATACATTTTGAAACCCAATTCAGTGACAGGGTTACCTGGCAGGTGATGCTGCCAGCTTCTCCTGGGCTCAAGACAGTCCTGTCTGGTTCAGCTCCACTTCTGATCCTGGTCCTGTTGGCTGGAGTCCCCAGGTGTCAGCAGCCTTCCACTGATAAGAGAAGGAGAGTCTACCTGGAACCTGACTTTCAAGCTATAAAGTACTACTTCAATTCTATGTCTCAGATAGCTTGACTGAGAAAAATAATTGCCTGTCAAAACCCTTAATTCATCTGAGAAAACCTGTGTCCAACTTTCTCTGTGACAGAAGGCCTTGGATTTCCTCACCTAGATCTAGAACTCAGCCGATGTTGCTTCAGTTAGTCTGAGCAGTGGACACTGTCTCTGCCCATAAGACTGGATAGTGCATGTGGCCAGCATGGGTCTGGGAAGTTAGGGATGGAGAAGCCAGCATCCAATGAGGGGCATTGGTGAGCTCCTCTGGTGAATGGGTGTTTATTTATTCACAAACCACTCTTTACCACAAATCTGGGTTCAGATAGCTTCCTAAATAGAAGAATTGACATGGCTCCCTGGCCCCAAGCTGATCCCTAAGAAGCAGACATGGTGAAGCAGCAGTGGAGCTGTGGAGTGCAGGACTGGCAGGCTAGAGCGCAGGCAGCAAGCGTGGCTGAGTGTGAAGCCTGCCATGGTGACCCCTTAGGCTGGGAGAGGCCAGGGGAGAGGCAAGTTGGGGTGCTGACCTGTAGCACAGCAGTCAGAACCCCAGCATCCACCACCCCATCAGGTACCTCCCACTTCCCCACAAGGGGCAAGAAAGCAAAAGTGGTTCAGACCTGAATGCAAGGCTAGCCAATGGCAGGTGACTCTGAAGACCTGAATGCAAGGCTAGCCAATGGCAGGTGACTTTGAAGACCTGATTAGCATAAGTTTGGACCAAGAGCATCAACCCAGGTGCTGTATAAACCCCTGGACTGGCACTTGGGAGTATGTGCTGCTGGCTTCCCTCTCTGTTTTGATTTTTCATACTTGAACAAGTCCTACTTCAATTCCTATCTTCTGTTGTCCCGATTGTTAGTCTAAGACAGAACCAAACACAGGAAGTTGGCCATGTGCTCCAACAGAGGAGGTCATGTCTGCTGTGTGGAGCCTCCAGATGGAAGTAGTTATGGAGGGTCCAGCTTTGCCAGCTGTGATCCTCGGCGCTGCCATGCCACTGCAGGCTCTGGCTTCAGCATCGCTGAATATCACCCGTAAGCAGAGTGCAGGGAAAGTAGGGGCAGAAGAGCTGGGAAGAGTCAGGTTGTGGAATACAGGGGAGCCTTCCTCTCCCACCTGTTGGCAGTTCATGGCTAAAACCCCTGTAACCAGGTAAAGCATAGAGGGACTGGTATTGTCTCATTCCATTTTGTGTGATCTGGGAGGCTTTGAAATGGAGGGCCAAAGACCCAGGTACTCCTGTGGGTCCTTACGCTTGGGTCTGATGCAGCATGGGCAGTGGAGGGCAGCACTCACCTTTCCTGTTTGCTCAGTCTTCTCTGCATCTCTCCCAGGGAGGATGTTCCATTCCTCCTCATCACACCTCAGCTGGCCTGGGGCAGGTGCCTCCTCCAGCACCAAGTGATGGGACGAACCCAAAGCAGCTCTGCCTCATTTTCTTAGGGGAAGCTGAGTGCACACTGGGGAGCAGGGAGAGAATTGATGAGGTTCCCCTGGTTCCTGAACCCCTGATCTTAGGGGCTCAGCACACTGGTCATGCACAGGCACTGAAGATGGGTGCACCCAGACTCCAACCCTAGACTAATTGTGTGACAAAGAGCTGACCTTGGCTACATTTGGTTATAACTAATGGTGCACTCAGTTAAGCCAGTCAGGAGGGAAGGCTGTCATGACCACACGGTCAGGAGTCCAGGGGCTGCAGCCCTGCTGGAAGAATGGCTTCAGGGGCTCCAGGCCTCCACTCTTCCCAGGCTGTTTTCCTACAGACTTTGAGTGGTGCCTCCAGCTGCTGCCTCCAGGCCTTGCATCTCCATGCCAGGGAGAGGAAGCCCAGAGGTGAGACTTCCATGGTGAGGCTCCCTGTTCTCTGCCAAGAGCATTTGCAGCTCATGTCCTGTGGGTCAGTCTGCCACAGGGTTGCCCCAGTCGCAGGGAGGGCTGGGACTACTGCTCCCGACCTGCTCCCTCTACAGGGCCTCTCCTGCATCAGGTCCAGCAGTCCTGCCAAAGCCCCTTGGAGAGCAACGAGGGCCTGTATGTGGAGCCCAGGGCCTGGGACACAGGGTGCTGCATCAGACCCCAGACCAGAGCGTCTTGGCTATCTGGACCCAAGGGACTTGTCAACCACATGCCACAGATTTTTCCAGTCTTCACATAAACTATTCTGTATCCAACATGTACTGGTAATGAATCACGATTTGGGGTCCAGAAAATAAGAGCTGCACTAAGACGTGGCTTTGGTGTGGGGTTGAGGTAAAAGTTAATCGACAGGCTTTCAGGGACTTGTGCAGAAAGGCTGGGAAAATGGGAAGAAAGGCACCTGTGAGATATTTCTCTGCAGACAGCAGCCACAGCAGCAGCACTCTGAATGGAAACTTTAAACTGGGGGGTAGCCCAGGCATCAGGGAACGACCCAAGGTGCTGCCTGCTTGCACAGAGAAAATCTTAGGAAACAGGACTGTGCATCTTTAGGTGCTGAGTCTGCGGAGTCAGCCAGAAACAAGGGGTCTTCCAGGGAGGGAATCATGTCTGCCACATACACGCATACTGAGGTTCGGTCATTATTACCCAATGATACAGTGTAACCTATATGCAACATCACCATTGTTCAGGTATCATAAGAGACCTAATGTGATTTGAAGCATGCAGGAAGATACACGTGAATACTGCACATGTATAGACCTGAGCACCTTGTGGATTGTGGTATTCAGGAGTTCCCTGGAGTGGGCTATGCTATTGAATTCCAGTGGTATGCAACTTCAAAAGGGTCCTTAAATTGCAGGGCATGCCCTTATTCTTCTGTCCCTTGTTCCTGCTGCCTGGAATGAACTCATGGTGTAATGGCTGGAGCTGGAGCAGTCACATTAGACTGTGTAGTGTTGTTGGGATTAATGGTCACACACTTGATGAAGTAGCAAAGTTCGAGTCAGGGTCCCAGAGGATTTTAGAAGTAGAATGAAGATCACCAGATTTAGACTGCCTACCTTCCAGATCTAATGTGAAGGGAAAAAAAAGACTGTCTTATGAAAGTATTCTTTTCCAGGATTTTGCTGTACTTACAGTTGAATCTATTTTCTACTAGTA